>NC_092111.1:23499319-23559319 GCF_045679555.1 Salvelinus alpinus | reverse complement strand
AAAAGAAAGGAGGTACAGTAAAGTGTATGGGAGAGTCTCACCCTTGCTGTGCTGTCTCCAGACTGTGCTGTGCCCCACTAAGGGTCTGTGTGTGGTGGGGTGTTGGGGTGTACCCTCTGGCCACGCCAGGGCTTACAGTAGGTGCCAATTAATCACACGGTGCAATGGGGTTAACGCACACAGGGGGTGAAGACGGGTGAGGAGGGGTGAGGAGGAGGGAGTAAGGGGGATCTGAGTCATCGGTTTGTCTGTACGAGTGTCCCGAACGCAAGACGTTGCCCTTAGGTACATATCTAGGATCAGTTTGCACCAATTTTATCCGGAATAGTGTGAAAGAACGCAAAACTGACCTTGCATCAGCCTCTAGAGACTTCTACCTACTCTGTTCTGCATGTGCCTCAGAGTTATTCTGAGGGTGCAATCACGCAACAAACGGAGGAGTTACCAGGCAACGAGGCAGATCAATAATACAAAAAATATGTAAAGTGCATAATAAAACTTAATGTCGTTTTTTGAAGGAACCAGTCTGATGATGATAAAATGTAAAATAATCCAAACTAAAAATAAAGATGGAGAGGGGGAGTAATTCTATAGTTGAATTAAGCCCTGCAGATACTGAGAGCAGAGAGGGAGCAGATTTGGGCGTAGAAGAGAGGCTGAGAGAGCAAGCGAGAGTAAGGTAGGCAGAATAAAATAGCTGGAGAGAGACGTTTGGAAGTGTCCTTTTCCTCAGAGAGAAACCTAGAAAGACCTAGAAGACAGGAACGGCGTAAGAATTCTACATCTGTTGTCCTTCAACTAACTTTCATAAGAAGAACCGAAAGAAAAACAGCAACTAAGTCTATAGTACAGTTACCGATAGGGGGAAAAGAGAGTGTGAGAGAGAGGAGAGAGAACTGAAGTATCGAGGGAAGAGAAAAAGAGGGAGAGAGATGGAAGGATTGTTTCAGGAGATGGAGAGGTATGGAAACTGAGACAAAGCAAAGACAGGACATAAATCAAGATAATGCTATAGCATGGTAAACAGTAAACAGACAGCAAACCAACGATACAGTCGGAAACAAAAACAAAAAGAGAAACACAAATTAGTGTCAGAGAAAAACGCTGCTGCGCCAAGAAAAGGTGAATCCAGGACGGCTACAGTAACTGATGCATTTCCTTGCATTTCTATTTGAATAGCAGCCTCAATGTTTCATAATCAATTTTCATCTAGGCCTGTATTCACAAAGAGTCTCAGAGTAGGATCAGTTCTGCCTTTCATCGTAATGAATAAGAGAAGGGACCCAATCCTAGATCAGCCCTCTTACTATGAGACGTTTTGTGAATTATGGGCCCTGCTAAGAAGGACGTGATAAGAAAACAAACTCAAATTGATGTAATGTTTGTCTGTAGAATATAATAACAAAATAATCAAACTCATGACTAAATCATAGGAGAGAGAAACCGTAACAGAAAGGATGAGTTCGCTGAGTGGGAGATCTTAGATTTACATTTTAGTCATTTAGTAGACACTCTTATCCAGAGAGACTTACAGAAGCAATTAGGGTTAAGTGCCTTGCTCAAGGGCACATTTTGTACTATTTTTATTAACAAGAACAAAAAACATTTAATTAATAAAATACTATTATCAGTCTTCTTTCTCAAATGAAGAGTAGTTGAAATGGGGGTAGTTTAGGGTTGTTACTGGTTATAAACCGATCTGTCATTTTTGATGCGTCTACCAGTTGACCTCGGCTCTCTTTTCTTTACCCCCCTCCCCACCCCTCGACCTTACCCTCCTGAGAGTCAGGCTGACTGTACCCCTATTCTCTACCTCCCCTCTCCCCTAACCCCCTCTCCCCTAACCCTTACCTTGTCGTCCTGTGCGTCAGGCTGCAGTAGGCTATGTTGCTGGATGGCCATGGGGGGTGGTAGGGGTACAGAGTCGGCCCCCTCCTCACCCTCCTCCTCTCCACAGCTCTGCATCCCAGAGGACGAGGACTTGGACAGGGTCCCACTAGAGAGGCCCTCGTTACGCACTCTCTGTAGAGGAGAGAGAGAGAAGAGAGGGAGAGGGAAAGAGGTTAGATAGAGATAGACAGAGGAGAGAGTAGAGAGAGGAGAAGGTAGAGAGAAAGAGAAGACACAGACACACAGAAGACTTTGAGGTCTCCCCCTTACCTCCTCCACAGTCTCGTCCTGGGGTGTAGCAGCGCTGTCGTCAGAGTCTTTCTGGGTGCTGCCCGTCATCTCGCCACTCTTCCTCACCTTCTTGTGTTTGTGCGCCAGCTTCTTCACGTGCCCGTCTGCCTTGCCACTGCTCAGACGACGCACTGGGCTGGTAAGCCACTTACGCAGGGTGTTACCTGGGACAAGGCGGTGGAGAATGTTAACACTGATATCTAGGCACGCACAAACACATACCTTCTCTTTTTCCACCACTGTGAATTTAGAACTGTTTGTTCAATCCCTTTGCAAAAAATTGGCGAGGTGCGTGTGTTTACCTGGTCGTTTAGGTCCGGGCGAGGTGTGTGAGCCCATACCGTGATGCCCGGGCTGCAGGGTGGCAGAGGAGCCTGGCATGATGGAGTCATTACTACACACTGACAGAGTGTCTGGATAGGAGGAGAGGGAGGAGAGAGAGCGAAAGAGAGGTTATCAAAGTCTTGGAACACACCCATAACACATCAAATAATAACCATTATTATAACCTGGGGTGTTCCAGCCCTGAATGCTGATTGGCTGACAGCCGTGGTATATCAGACCGTATACCACAGGTATGACGACATGTTTTTTTACTGTTCTAATTACGTTGATAACCAGTTTATAATAGCAGTAAGGCACCTCGGGTTTGTGATATATGGCCAATATACCATGGTCAATGGCTGTGTCCAGGCACTCGTGCCTTATTACTTAAATATAGTACTTTTCTGAAACTCAAAAGACGCTATCCCCTACTACAGATCTCCTCACCCACCTTTATGGTTGAATATCCCCTCCATCTCCATGGAGGAGCGTGAGTGGGCGATGCAGAGCATGGTGCAGGGTACCAGTCCCTCGTGGGCAGGGGAGCGGTCCGTGGTCCGCACCAGACACCAGTCAGGCTTGTCATGGCACCTCTCCAGAACCTCTACAGTCTGGCCCCTCCGGACGGTCAGCTCGTTGCTGTTACCAGCCATGAAGTCATGGATCACCACGGTCAGCTCACAGCCACCGGACAGCTGGAGGAGAGGAGAGAGAGATGGTCAGGGGGAATGTAGAATCCTAGGAGGAGGTGAATAGATCATGATTACATCCTTCCCATAGGAGGGTAAAGCATGATAAAACGTCATTTTAGAAATACTGTGTGCTGTTCTCACCCGTCTAGTGATGAGCAGGAAGTTCTGTGCTGCCAGAGAGATGACCAGAGTGTGTGTGTGTGTGCTCACCTTGTCACTGTCCAGTGTGTTCTGTGAGGTGCGTGAGGCAATAGAGATGGTGTCTGGTTGGCTGCTGCCATCACCCTGGCTGTCCAAGTCCTCTCCATCCCTATCAAACCCCAAACACAGACAGAGGTCAGTGTGTGTGTGTGTGTGTGTGTGTGTGTGTGTGTGTGTGTGTGTGTGTGTGTGTGTGTGTGTGTGTGTGTGTGTGTGTGTGTGTGTGTGTGTGTGTGCGTGTGTGTGTATACACGCATATAAGTGTATGTGTGTCTCTGTGTGTGCAGGTGTGTATAGTATACTAATGCAGTTGTGTACCTGTACCTGCGGTGTCCCTTGTGATGCTTGGCAGTGGCAGACTTAGGGATGTGTATGGGTTCCTTCAGAGCTCCTCTCAGGTGGATGGTTCGATCCTGAATCACCTCCCTGATGTGTTTGATCCAGTCCTGCTTGTTCTCAATGCTCGATGCCTGCCATTGGCCAGGGAGAAGGGTTCAAAGGTTAATTCACCATATCACCACGGTCTCTGAAGTCATATTTTATTCTAAACAGTTCCATAGACCCCCCTGGAGAAGAAACTGTTATATTCCAATACCCACATTAGCATACCATTTAGAATGCATGCACATCACATGGCTTCATTCTAAGTAGTAAGCTAGTGTGGACATTGAAACACAGAAAAAGGAGAGTAGGAGAGGAGACAGAGAGGAGGCCACAGTAGAGTATTGAGATGCAGCCGAGGGCTGTGTTAGGTGTTAGGCTAGTTAGTACAGTATTACTCACCATTGATCCATGTTTGCATCCCTGACTTGGCTTTGGTTTAAATATAGAATAGAGAATTTCACTTTTTTGTTTTTAGTTAATATATATGACATTTTCTATGAGGACAGAATGTCTCGAGATGACGGACGGACAACAGTTACAGTATTTTGGTGGTGGCCAGTTAATGGTTAATATGGGCAGCACAGGTAGATGAGCAGAATAGGAACACAGTCAATATATTGTGTTAGACACATCGGGTTAGGAGTAGGGAAACATACTTTTCCAACCACTGGCACAAACATAAAGCTTCAGTAATAAAACTAGCTTTGGAGGTGGGTGTTAAAAAAAGGAAGATGTTTAGTTTGGTAAGGAGATAAAAAAAAGAGAGCGATGGAAAGAGAGGAAGAAAGGAAGATGGGAGAGAGAGAAGGACAATTAGAGAAAGAGGGTCAACATGTGAGGTGTCAAATCATTAAAAAAATATTTATTTCTAGACAATAAATATGTATAGGCCTCTACTCCATACAGATATAGAATGTAGTGGGAGCGTGTGGGAGCTTGAAGAATTGTTGGAGTTTAGGGGTTAAAGTTCATGTCAGTGGTGTTGGCATAAGCATGTTAGCCCACGGTTGGTTAGCGAACGAACGGTTAATATTCAGAGATACAAACATAAACAAAACAGCCCAAGACGCAGATGTACTGTACTAGACTAGACTGTATGATAGAACAGTCATTAGACAGAACACAGAGAGATAAATATACCCAAGTAACATATGTATAGAGATCGAGAGAGGGAGAGAAATACAGAAAGAAACAAGAAACAGAGAAGCACATACGAAGCTTCACATCCACGAGACAGCAGCATAGAGTCATGCAATCAAACGGGGAAGATGAAAAGGGGGGAGGAGAAGAGAAGAGACGGAAAAGAGAAGATGGGAGATGGGAGTAAAAGAAAGGAGGAGAGAGTAATAAGGCAGAGAGAGGTGGAGAGCGAGAGAGAGAGAGAGCAGAGAGAGAGAGAAAATAGAGAGGAGAGGAGATAGAGAGAGAAGGGAGAGAGAGGAGAAGAGGAGAGAAGGGAGAGAGAGGGGGAGAGCGAGAGAGAGCAGAGAGAGGAGAGGAAATAGAGAGGAGAGGAGAGAAGGGAGAGAGAGGAGAAGAGGAGAGAAGGGAGAGAGAGGAGGAGAGGAGGGAGAGAGAGGAGAAGAGGAAAGAGAAAAGAGAGAGAAAGGAGAGGAGAGGGAGAGAAGAGAGAGAGGAGTGAAAGGAGAGGGAGAGGAGAAGAGGAGAGAAGGGAGAGAGAGGAGGAGAGGAGGGAGAGAGAGGAGGATAAGAGAAAAGAGAGAGAAAGGAGAGGAGAGGGAGAGGAGAAGAGGAGAGAGGTATTCTTCTCTGTTCTTACCTTGAGTACGATCTTGTTGTCGGAGGTGGGGGTGCGTCCCACCCACAGAGCAAACTTACAGGGGTCTCCCTCAACGTGCTCTGTTACCCCCAACTCTGACGTCTGGAGAGAGGGAGACAAATTACTGCCATTTTATATTAATTCCTTTGGCAATATGTAATATGTATCTGTCTATTTCTAGCCAATAACACACCAGAAACAGAGAGAGATAGAGAGACAACTAAAGAGAAAGACAGAGAGAGAGAGAGAGACACAGACAAAGGGAACGACTAAAACAGAAAAGAGAGAGAGACAAGAGAGAGAATGTTGTACTCACGTAAAGTTTGCTCTTGTACATGTACTTGCTCCGTCCGTTGGAGTCTTTGACCTCCTTGCTGAAGATGAGGGACATCTCAAAGAGGAAGAGGTGACGCTCGCGTCCCTTACGGATCAGAGTTTTAGGATCCCACACATGGAAGGACTCCTGCAGGATTAACTCTCCCTGAGACTCAATGTTCTCATCGAAACCTACAGGAGTGGGGGAGGGAGGGGGGGGAGGGAAGAAGAAGAGAGTGTTCAAGAAAGAGTTACTTCACCATGCGTATGTGCATAAGCATGGTTGACTTTGAAAGTGTGTGTGCACGTGTGTGCGTGTATGTGTGTGTGCGCACATGTGTATGCACGTGTGTGTCTCTCACCCTCCAGCATTGAGAGGTGTATGAGCATCACTGGCTAGGTGTGTGTGTGTCTCTCACCCTCCAGCATTGAAAGGTGCATGAGCATCACTGGCTAGGTGTGTGTGTGTCTCTCACCCTCCAGCATTGAGAGGTGCATGGCGTCGTTGGCTCTCTTGGGGACACTGAGCATGACCTCCAGTCCATCCTTGATCTCTCCTTTCCCCTCCTCACAGCACGTCAGCAGCTCCTACATACACCAGAGAGGTACCATCAACAAATACCCTTTGAAAGCAAATACGTCACATTTATTGTGAATGATAATAAGCCCATTGGGGGGATTACCCATAACCTGGGATGTACTGGTGAACAAAAAGATGAGCTGAACGCCAGCCGAGATGGCATGCAACGTAAACACTGATGCTAACTAGCGTGATGGGTGCATAAAAGCTACTCACCAAATAAAAAGGTATGTCCCTACATTCCTGCTCATCACTATGTAAACATAAGCAAATATAAACAAACATTTGTAGAAGTTGTGTATGTGCTTTATAAAAGTGGGTTGCTATGGTTACCTTGAGCAGGAGCTGGTACTTGGTGATTCGCTGAACAGGCTTGATCAGGTAGGAGGAGATGGAGTTGGCCAATCGGTGCCTCTGCTGGATCTCCTGTACACGCCCACACAGAGAAACACATTGGGTGTGATTGGGTGCAGGGAACTGTCAGTCACAGTATGGGCCAATAGGAGGGCAGGATACTCACGTCAAAGTAGGGTCCAGCATGCTCTAAGATGAGCTGGGTGGAGTCTGGTTTGTTCTTACAGTAGTTGACGTACATCTGGAACTTATCAGCCTGGACACACAGATACACAACAAAGAGTTAAAACAAATGTAGCTACTCAAAAGTGCCTAGTTAAATAAAGGCTTTTTTTTCTTTTTCTTTTTGACCAATCACATATAAGTAGAGATATTAAGTCTTTATTCCTGTCCTAAGAAATCCTTATTTGTACCTGTCCTAAGAAATCCTTATTTGTACCTGTCCTAAGAAATCCTTATTTGTACCTGTCTTAAGAAATCATTCTCTATCTATTTCACAGATGTCAAAAATACACCATGACAGCGCAACACACAAGGGGTGGAACAGTGGCAAAGGTACCCACAGGACAAACAGAATAATATTAGTCTGAGGAGAGATTAAATAGCATTAATACAACAAAAATAATTCAAAACACACTCCTTTAGTTTACACCAAATTAAAAATATGTATTTTTTCTTCATAATAAGCAGGAGCTATTTTTTACTTAACACTTTTTTTTCTTAAAACTTCTTAAAGCATTGTTGGTTAAGGGCTTGTAAGTAAGCATTATAATGTCTACACCTGTTGTATTCGGCACGTGACAAATAAAATTAGATTTTGATCACAAACCTACATTCGGCCATTTTATGAACCAACTCACTTGTCTTGAGAAAGACAAGAACAGACACACACTCACTCACCCAGGTGACAAAGCAGTGGCCCACATCTTCTGGCAGCTGTTCATACTTCTCCAGCTCTTTGAGAAAGATACTGTTGAAAAAGGAGAGAAGAGGAGAGGGAGGATGTGAGCAAACACCATAAAACCTGAGAATAACTCCTGTTAGTATACATAGCTTCAGCACTGGAAATGAACCTTATAGCAGATATAGGTTGTTGTGGATGTACAGGGACAATGACTCAGGGAGCGTGACTTACTTGTGATGGAACTCATAGAGGTCCACCATGTTCCCGAAGATGATGTGTTCCTTGTTGACAATGCCAGGAGGGATCTCCTCTACCCCACTTGTCATCTCCCACAGGTACGTCTGGCGGGAGGAGGATGGAGAGAGAGGGTTAGATCACACATATGGAGGGGCCAGATATATCAGATCCATTAAGTCACAGCTGCTGCATTTCATGGAAATCTACACGGCAACCCTACATGTTATATGTGCATGTGTTATTGGTCTTTCATGTTGGTCAGATGTTTTTCCACGTGTGTTGTGTTAAAATTTCACAAGGTGGCGCCAGACATTGGCAGCAGAATCCCACTATAGGTAAGGGGGTAGACAAAGAGAGAGAGAGTAGGTTTACTTACGTCCGTACACTCCCTCAGATCTCTCACATAGGTCTTCTCTGTCTGGATCAGCTCAGCCATGATGAACCTACATATACACAAGGGTGCACACACAGACACGCGTGCACACACAGACACGCACGCACACACAGACACGCACGCCCACACAGACACGAGCGCACACACAGACACGCGCACACACAGACAGACACGCACGCACACACAGACAGACACGAGCGCACACACAGACACGCGCGCACACACAGACACGAGCGCACACACAGACACGAGCGCACACACAGACACGCACGCACACACAGACACGAGCGCACACAGACACGAGCACACACACAGACACGCACGGAGACACAGACACGTGCGCAAACACAGACACACGCGCACACACAGACACGTGCGCAAACACAGACACACGCGCACACACAGACACGTGCGCAAACACAGACACGAGCGCACACACAGACACGAGCGCACACACAGACACGAGCGCACACACAGACACGCACACACACACAGACACGAGCGCACACACAGACACACACGGTTAGCCTCTTTTGCTGATTCATATCATTATCAATAGAATACTTTTAGTCCCTCTGCTCTGTCCATTTACACGGATGAATCGTGTCAAAGTCGTGTCTAGTTGTGGCTGTTTAGTGTGTGTGTGTGTCCTGTAGTAGTGCTGCTACAGCAGTTGTAGTTATGAGATTATGAGTGGGGATGACTGGTTGATTGGCTTTTGGGCTTGCTTAATTATGAGTGTCACTGATCTAAATCGGTGTCAGGAAGTTAAGAGGAAGTGATGACGTACTCCTTCCTGCGAGCGGACTTGCGTTTCTCCTCGTTGAGTTCGTGAGCCGCGTCTCTCAGCTTGACCTCTGACCCCTGAGGTGTGGCCGGAATTATGTCCAACTGGAGATCCTTACTCTGACAGAGAGAAAGGGAGAGAGGGATGGAGGGAGAAGTTTGGAGAGACATGGGGCAAGATGATTTACAAAACATGTAAATCCCAAAAAGTATCCAAAAAGCACTTTTAAAGAGCGTAGTTATTTTATTATTATTAGGGAATGGACCAATGTTTCTGCTAAAAGCCATCTTCAGTGTGCAGAGATGATGTTTCCAGCAACCATTATATAGACACCTCAACTCACCTCACCTCACCCCACCAACCCAACCCCCCCACACACCGTCCCCACCCCAACCAACCCCCCTACACCCTCTTGACTTACAGCCTTGGAGTTAGAGTCAGATGAGATGCCCAGTGCTTTCTCCAGACTGGTCCGGTACTTGTCCATACGTAATGAGAAGTCTCTGTAGCGTTTGTCCACCGCTGTCACCCACTTCTTTATCTCCACAGCGTGACTATGGCCTTTATCACAGAAACCATCCGCTAGCTGGATCAGCAGCTTCACACGCTCTTTGGTTTGCTGGAGGGAGAGGGGGGAGAGATGGGGAGGAGGAGAGAGGGGGGAGGAGGAGAGAGGAGGAGAGAGGGGGGAGAGATGGGGAGGAGGAGAGAGGGGGGAGAGATGGGGAGGAGGAGAGAGGGGGGAGAGATAGGGTTTGATTTAAAATGTGTAATGTTTGGTCTAAAAAATGTTATGACGTGAATATGTGTGTGCGTGTGTGTGTGCGTGTGTGCGCACGCGTGTTCCTTCCTACCCTGGCTGTGATGTGGAAGTCTTCGTGCTCCTTCAGCAGCTCCTGTGTGTGGTGGATACTGGAGCCGGTAGAGGTGTGTGTTGACAGGTAGAACTCTCCCGTGTCATGGATCCACTCCAGAGCCTGAGGACACACACACAGACCATTGAGGTGGACATTGAGGTAAAGAGAGAGACAGAGGTTACAGATGAGAGGACAGAAACAGGGAATGGAAGAAGATAGAACAGCCATTTTGACTGTTGTTAGAGCTTTGAGTAAGAAAGACAAAGAGAGCTAGAGAGAGATGGAGAGAGATGGAGAGAGATAGAGAGAGATGGAGAGAGATGGAGAGAGATGGAGAGAGATAGAGAGAGATGGAGAGAGATGGAGAGAGATAGAGAGAGATAGAGAGAGATGGAGAGAGATGGAAAGAGATGGAGAGAGATGGAGAGAGATAGAGAGAGATGGAGAGAGATGGAAAGAGATGGAGAGAGATGGAGAGAGATGGAGAGAGATAGAGAGAGATGGAGAGAGATAGAGAGAGAGAGAAAGAGATGGAGAGAGATGGAGAGAGATAGAGAGAGATAGAGAGAGATGGAGAGAGATGGAAAGAGATGGAGAGAGATGGAGAGAGATGGAGAGAGATAGAGAGAGATAGAGAGAGATGGAGAGAGATGGAAAGAGATGGAGAGAGATGGAGAGAGATAGAGAGAGATGGAAAGAGATGGAGAGAGATAGAGAGAGATAGAGAGAGATAGAAAGAGATGGAGAGAGATGGAGAGAGATGGAGAGAGATAGAGAGAGATGGAGAGAGATGGAGAGAGATGGAGAGAGATAGAGAGAGATGGAGAGAGATGGAAAGAGATGGAGAGAGATGGAAAGAGATGGAGATAGATAGAGTGAGATGGAGAGAGCTAGAGAAAGCTAGAGAGAGATGGAGAGCTAGAGAGAGATGGAGAGAGATAGAGAGCTAGAGAGAGCTAGAGAGAGATGGAGAGAGCTAGAGAAAGCTAGAGAGAGATGGAGAGCGCTAGAGAGAGCTAGAGAGAGATGGAGAGAGCTAGAGAGAGAGAGATGGAGAGAGCTAGAGAGAGCTAGAGAGAGATGGAGAGAGCTAGAGAGAGCTAGAGAGAGATGGAGAGAGCTAGAGAGATGGAGAGAGATAGAGAGAGAGCTAGAGAGAGAGCTAGAGAGAGAGAGAGAGAGAGAGAGAGAGAGAGAGATGGAGAGAGCTAGAGAGAGATAGAGAGAGCTAGAGAGAAATGGAGAGAGCTAGAGAGAGAGCTAGAGAGAGCTAGAGAGAGATGGAGAGAGCTAGAGAGAGCTAGAGAGAGATGGAGAGAGCTAGAGTGTGTGTAAATTGTGTGTGTACCTGTTTGGCGCTGCGTTCGAACACCACGTATTGCTGGCACTGGTCTAACCGTCTTTTCCTCATGGTCCAGAAATGGAGAACACGGTTCTCTCTCTGTAACAACTCATTCAAGATGTCTGATCGCAACACAAACACAGAGATTACATTAGATTAGATAGATTGATGTTTTGGGGTTGATTTAGGAATAGGTAAAAGGTAGAATTACCACACAGTGTGTGTGTGTATGTGTGTGATACTCACTCTTGACCTGTTGTTCCGGTGCTTTGACATGGCTGAGCATCCCAGGCATGTTAACACTGTTCCTGTGCATGTACTTCAGGAACACATCAGCATTACGTCTGGCCAGGGTACATGCCTAGAGAAACACACACAGTTAGAGACATGGGTCATAGCTGTATACGTGTGTGTGTGTGTGTGTGTGTGTGTGTGTGTGTGTGTGTGTGTGTGTGTGTGTGTGTGTGTGTGTGTGTGTGTGTGTTCTTACCTTGAGGAAAGCCTCTTTCTGTTCCAGGTGTTTGCTGATCATGGGGGTGACGTGATCTGACTCACAGTTAGGACCCAGTTTGTCAGCCCCCCCACACCAGTCCTCTTCCCTCTTATACTCCTGCTCCAGGCTCTCCAACACACTGCACACCTACAGATCACAACACAGGATTAAAACTACAGCTCCCATAATGCCACACCAGTCCTCTTCCCTCTTATACTCCTGCTCCAGGCTCTCCAACACACTGCACACCTACAGATCACAACACAGGATTAAAACTACAGCTCCCATAATGCCACACCAGTCCTCTTCCCTCTTATACTCCTGCTCCAGGCTCTCCAACACACTGCACACCTACAGATCACAACACAGGATTAAAACTACAGCTCCCATAACACACCACAGCTCCCATGACATTCCAGGAGGCTTTCCTGCACACCTACAGGACACAGCACAGGCTCCGTCAGTCTCCTTAACTGAAGCTAAGCTACTAACGTAACTAACTAGTTAGCTCTACTAGAGCTAAATGAACTGGATACCAAGAGCAATAGTGCCCCCTACCTGTTTGGAGGTCTTGTAGATGGCTACAGAAGTATTTATCTAATGATGTTATTAGGGAATTACAATACCTATTAAAGTACTATCTCCCTACCTGTCATTACATAATAAACCATAACTATAACAGCCACAGCACCCCCTACCTGTTCGGAGGTCTTGTAGAAGGCTACAGAGGCGTTGACCAGTTTCAGCCTGTCCTCCATCTTCAACATGAGCTGCTGCCAGTGGGACGCTACGTTCTCAGCACAGTCTCTGATCAGGTCCATGTCATAGTGGTTGGCCTGGAGTAACACCTCAGCCTTCTGCTGCACCTGCAGGGCACTCTGGTGGGTTTTCTACGAGGAGGAGAAGAGAGAGGGATGAGGAGAGACACAGAATATCATAGCTCTGTGTTGCATCTTATAGTAGAGTTTTATTATAGAATATCAGATATGTTTAAAGAAATGAGTGGGGGAAAAATAAACAGGAGGGGGAAAGTCAGAGGAAGTGGGAGAGATGAAGTGAAATCTGAGCTTGTGAGATCAGGCTGGTTAAACAAGGCTAGAGGGATATAGAGCTACTGTAGAGAGAAAGAAACATAAAGAGATAATATATATATGTACTTATTATTGTCTATAAAAAGGATGTGTGTTGGTGTTTGCGTCGCGGAGTGATGAGCTCACCTCGATGGCATGCTGGAACTGTTCGTGCTCTCTCTGTAGCTGTTCTGCTTCCTGTAGAGAACTGGCTGTGATCAGACCAGCATTCAGCATAGACTCCCCATTACGGATCCAGCCCAGGACCTGCACACACCAGGAACCAGGATATACGTTATCATGATAGCATTTTAGTATGGTTTCCACTGGTACTTGGTTGGTATTTACTATGGTATTATTTCTACTGGTATTTAATAGGAAATTATGTGGTATCAATCGATGGTTTTGGTGTCATCTGTGTGTGTGTGTGTGTGTGTGTGTGTGTATGTGTGTGTGTATACCTGTTTGACTTCGGCCTGCAGGTGTCGTAACTGTACACACTGCTCCAGGTGTCTCCTGTGTTGTTCGCCTGCTACGTCCAACTCCTGCTGCTTCTCATGGAGGAACTCCAGCAGGTCCTGAACACGAGTAGCCATGTCCACATCCCTGTCACACAGCAACTCTACACCTGGAGGGAGAGGAGGGACAACAGAAGAAAGGGAGAGAAAGAGGGGGAGAAAGGCAAGGAGAGAGAGCAAAAGTCATTCCACTCCTACTACAAAACAGGCTATCACAGTAGCTCATTTTCTGTGTGTGTGTGTGTGTGTATGCATATCTGACAATGTAAGCTCTGTTGTGCACACGTGTGTACTGCTACTCACCAGAGGCCTGTACTTCGTTGACGTACTGCAGCAGCTCCTGTCCCTGGTGGATGACATCAAAGGTCAGGTTGTTCATGGTCAGGGCCTTGTCAGCGTGGTGCTGGAGTCTCTGTTCTGCCAGGGTCAGGTCCTCTGTATCAAACTCACTCATCTGAACACTCAACTCCTCGTTCCACGACTCCAGGTCTGAGATGATCTGGGGGGGAGAGAGAGAGAGAGATAGGTGAGATATATAGACTTCAGGTCTGAGATGATCTGGGTGAGAGAGAGAGAGAGAGAGAGAGAGAGAGAGAGAGAGAGAGAGAGAGAGAGAGAGAGAGAGAGAGAGAGAGAGAGAGAGAGAGAGAGAGAGAGAGAGAGAGAGAGAGAGAGAGAGAGAGAGAGAGAGAGAGAGAGAGAGGTGAGATATATAGACTTCAGGTCTGAGATGATCTGGGTGTGTATGTGAGAGTGAGTGAGTGAGTGAGTGAGTGAGTGAGTGAGTGAGTGAGTGAGTGAGTGAGGTGAGAGACTACATTTAATCCCTGAGCTAAAGCCGAGACAAGGGTACTTTACAGGAACCACCTCTGCCACACACACCCTTTCCACACACTCACGTCAATGGCGTCCCTCTCGAAGATGCGTAGCTGCAGGAAGAGTTCCAGTTTGATCTTCCTCTCCTGAAACAGCTCCTCCATCTGAGCCTGGGCCTCATCCAGCTGCTGTAGGACACTCTCAATGTGGTTTATAGAGCTGTTGTGGGGAGTCTTGTTACTTGAGATAGCAGAGTCCCTACGACACGAGAGAACACACACACACATTGAAGAAAACACAAAGTTGAACGTACACACACACCTTATTCGGTGCAGCGGTAATTTCACTGGCACTGCTTCAATCATTGTATAATAACACACACACACACACACACACACACACACACACACACACACACACACACACACACACACACACACACACACACACACACACACACACACACACACACACACACACACACACACACTCCTCTAATCTCTCACACACACAGTGTTGTAGCAGAGTCCTGGGGGATGTTACACAATAAGCCACACTGTTATGAAACCAGCATTATGTAACAATACTCAGAGGACAGAATACACCAGGGATGGAGACATAGAGAGAGAGAGAGATCGCGTCAGTGTGTGTGTGTGTGTGTGTGTGTGTGTGTGTGTGTGTGTGTGTGTGTGTGTGTGTGTGTGTGTGTGTGTGTGTGTGTGTGTGTGTGTGTAGGAGGGCCAGGTCTCACCCCACACACTTGATATAAATACAACCAGAATCCTGGTCAGAGCAGTCAAATACATGCAGCTCTTCTAACTGTCAACCTCCTACTCCTTCTCATCTCTCCCTCAATTCCCTCTTTCTCTCCTCTGCCAGTTCACTATGGGAGAATGCTGTTCTCTCTCTCTCCTCTGCCAGTTCACTATGGGAGAATGCTGTTCTCTCTCTCCTCTGCCAGTTCGCTATGGGAGGATGCTGTTCTCCCTCTCTCTCCTCTGCCAGTTCGCTATGGGAGAATGCTGTTCTCTCTCTCTCTCTCCTCTGCCAGTTCGCTATGGGAGGATGCTGTTCTCCCTCTCTCCTCTGCCAGTTCACTATGGGAGGATGCTGTTCTCCCTCTCTCTCCTCTGCCAGTTCGCTATGGGAGAATGCTGTTCTCTCTCTCTCTCTCCTCTGCCAGTTCGCTATGGGAGGATGCTGTTCTCCCTCTCTCTCCTCTACCAGTTCACTATGGGAGGATGCTGTTCTCTCTCTCTCTCCTCTGCCAGTTCGCTATGGGAGAATGCTGTTCTCTCTCTCTCTCTCCTCTGCCAGTTCGCTATGGGAGGATGCTGTTCTCCCTCTCTCTCCTCTGCCAGTTCACTATGGGAGGATGCTGTTCTCCCTCTCTCTCCTCTACCAGTTCACTATGGGAGAATGCTGTTCTCTTTCTCTCCTCTGCCAGTTCACTATGGGAGGATGCTGTTCTCTTTCTCTCCTCTGCCAGTTCACTATGGGAGAATGCTGTTCTCTCTCTCTCTCCTCTGCCAGTTCACTATGGGAGGATGCTGTTCTCTCTCTCTCCTCTGCCAGTTCACTATGGGAGAATGCTGTTCTCTCTCTCTCTCCTCTGCCAGTTCACTATGGGAGGATGCTGTTCTCTCTCTCTCTCCTCTGCCAGTTCACTATGGGAGGATGCTGTTCTCTCTCTCTCCTCTGCCAGTTCACTATGGGAGAATGCTGTTCTCTCTCTCTCTCCTCTGCCAGTTCGCTATGGGAGAATGCTGTTCTCTCTCTCTCCTCTGCCAGTTCACTATGGGAGAATGCTGTTCTCTCTCTCTCCTCTGCCAGTTCGCTATGGGAGAATGCTGTTCTCTCTCTCCTCTGCCAGTTCGCTATGGGAGAATGCTGTTCTCTCTCTCCTCTGCCAGTTCACTATGGGAGAATGCTGTTCTCTCTCTCTCTCCTCTGCCAGTTCGCTATGGGAGAATGCTGTTCTCTCTCTCTCTCCTCTGCCAGTTCGCTATGGGAGGATGCTGTTCTCTCTCTCTCCTCTGCCAGTTCACTATGGGAGAATGCTGTTCTCTCTCTCCTCTGCCAGTTCACTATGGGAGAATGCTGTTCTCTCTCTCTCTCTCCTCTGCCAGTTCACTATGGGAGGATGCTGTTCTCTCTCTCTCTCCTCTGCCAGTTCACTATGGGAGAATGCTGTTCTCTCTCTCCTCTCTCTCTCCTCTGCCAGTTCGCTATGGGAGAATGCTGTTCTCTCTCTCTCCTCTGCCAGTTCGCTATGGGAGAATGCTGTTCTCTCTCTCCTCTGCCAGTTCACTATGGGAGGATGCTGTTCTCTCTCTCTCTCCTCTGCCAGTTCACTATGGGAGAATGCTGTTCTCTCGCTCTCTCTCCTCTGCCAGTTCACTATGGGAGGATGCTGTTCTCTCTCTCTCTCCTCTGCCAGTTCGCTATGGGAGAATGCTGTTCTCTCTCTCTCTCTCCTCTGCCAGTTCACTATGGGAGGATGCTGTTCTCTCTCTCTCTCCTCTGCCAGTTCGCTATGGGAGAATGCTGTTCTCTCTCTCTCTCTCCTCTGCCAGTTCGCTATGGGAGAATGCTGTTCTCTCTCTCCTCTGCCAGTTCACTATGGGAGAATGCTGTTCTCTCTCTCTCTCTCCTCTGCCAGTTCACTATGGGAGGATGCTGTTCTCTCTCTCTCCTCTGCCAGTTCACTATGGGAGAATGGTGTTCTCTCTCTCTCCTCTGCCAGTTCGCTATGGGAGGATGCTGTTCTCTCTCTCTCCTCTGCCAGTTCACTATGGGAGGATGCTGTTCTCTCTCTCTCCTCTGCCAGTTCACTATGGGAGAATGCTGTTCTCTCTCTCTCCTCTGCCAGTTCACTATGGGAGGATGCTGTTCTCTCTCTCTCCTCTGCCAGTTCACTATGGGAGAATGCTGTTCTCTCTCTCTCCTCTGCCAGTTCACTATGGGAGAATGCTGTTCTCTCTCTCTCTCCTCTGCCAGTTCACTATGGGAGGATGCTGTTCTCTCTCTCTCCTCTGCCAGTTCACTATGGGAGGATGCTGTTCTCCCTCTCTCTCCTCTGCCAGTTCGCTATGGGAGGATGCTGTTCTCTCTCTCTCCTCTGCCAGTTCACTATGGGAGGATGCTGTTCTCTCTCTCTCCTCTGCCAGTTCACTATGGGAGAATGCTGTTCTCTCTCTCTCTCCTCTGCCAGTTCACTATGGGAGGATGCTGTTCTCTCTCTCTCTCCTCTGCCAGTTCACTATGGGAGAATGCTGTTCTCTCTCTCTCTCCTCTGCCAGTTCACTATGGGAGAATGCTGTTCTCTCTCTCTCCTCTGCCAGTTCACTATGGGAGAATGCTGTTCTCTCTCTCTCTCCTCTGCCAGTTCACTATGGGAGAATGCTGTTCTCTCTCTCTCCTCTGCCAGTTCACTATGGGAGAATGCTGTTCTCCCTCTCTCTCCTCTAACAGTTCACTATGGGAGAAGGCTGTTCTCTCTCTCTCTCCTCTGCCAGTTCACTATGGGAGAAGGCTGTTCTCCCTCTCTCTCCTCTGCCAGTTCACTATGGGAGAATGCTGTTCTCTCTCTCTCTCCTCTGCCAGTTCACTATGGGAGAATGCTGTTCTCTCTCTCTCCTCTGCCAGTTCACTATGGGAGGATGCTGTTCTCTCTCTCTCTCCTCTGCCAGTTCACTATGGGAGAATGCTGTTCTCTCTCTCTCTCCTCTGCCAGTTCACTATGGGAGGATGCTGTTCTCTCTCTCTCTCCTCTGCCAGTTCACTATGGGAGAAGGCTGTTCTCTCTCTCTCCTCTGCCAGTTCACTATGGGAGAAGGCTGTTCTCTCTCTCTCCTCTGCCAGTTCACTATGGGAGAATGCTGTTCTCTCTCTCTCCTCTGCCAGTTCACTATGGGAGGATGCTGTTCTCTCTCTCTCTCCTCTGCCAGTTCACTATGGGAGAAGGCTGTTCTCTCTCTCTCCTCTGCCAGTTCACTATGGGAGAAGGCTGTTCTCTCTCTCTCCTCTGCCAGTTCACTATGGGAGAATGCTGTTCTCTCTCTCCTGTTGTCTATTCCATCCTACTCACCTTCTGCCCACTCTCTGAAACGTTCATATTTTGCTCAGTTACTTCCAAATTATTCTGTGGGTGTGTGTGTGGGTCTGTGGGTGTGTGTGTATACGTGCACGTCTGTTCCTGTATGTGTGTGTGTTTGTCCCAGCCTGTGGGTGTGTGTCTCGTGTCTGTCCCTGTGAGTGTGTGTGTTTGTCCCAGCCTGTGGGTGTGTGTCTCGTGTCTGTCCCTGTGAGTGTGTGTGTTTGTCCCAGCCTGTGGGTGTGTGTCTCGTGTCTGTCCCTGTGAGTGTGTGTGTTTGTCCCAGCCTGTGGGTGTGTGTCTCGTGTCTGTCCCTGTGAGTGTGTGTGTTTGCCCCAGCCTGTGGGTGTGTGTCTCGTGTCTGTCCCTGTGAGTGTGTGTGTTTGTCCCAGCCTGTGGGTGTGTGTCTCGTGTCTGTCCCTGTATGTGTGTGTGTTTGTCCCAGCCTGTGGGTGTGTGTCTCGTGTCTGTCCCTGTGAGTGTGTGTGTTTGTCCCAGCCTGTGGGTGTGTGTCTCGTGTCTGTCCCTGTATGTGTGTGTGTTTGTCCCAGCCTGTGGGTGTGTGTCTCGTGTCTGTCCCTGTGAGTGTGTGTGTTTGTCCCAGCCTGTGGGTGTGTGTCTCGTGTCTGTCCCTGTATGTGTGTGTGTTTGTCCCAGCCTGTGGGTGTGTGTCTCGTGTCTGTCCCTGTGAGTGTGTGTTTGTCCCAGCCTGTGGGTGTGTGTCTCGTGTCTGTCCCTGTGAGTGTGTGTGTGTGTTTGTCCCAGCCTGTGGGTGTGTGTCTCGTGTCTGTCCCTGTATGTGTGTGTGTTTGTCCCAGCCTGTGGGTGTGTGTCTCGTGTCTGTCCCTGTGAGTGTGTGTGTGTGTTTGTCCCAGCCTGTGGGTGTGTGTCTCGTGTCTGTCCCTGTATGTGTGTGTGTTTGTCCCAGCCTGTGGGTGTGTGTCTCGTGTCTGTCCCTGTATGTGTGTGTGTTTGTCCCAGCCTGTGGGTGTGTGTCTCGTGTCTGTCCCTGTATGTGTGTGTGTTTGTCCCAGCCTGTGGGTGTGTGTCTCGTGTCTGTCCCTGTATGTGTGTGTGTTTGTCCCAGCCTGTGGGTGTGTGTCTCGTGTCTGTCCCTGTATGTGTGTGTGTTTGTCCCAGCCTGTGGGTGTGTGTCTCGTGTCTGTCCCTGTATGTGTGTGTGTTTGTCCCAGCCTGTGGGTGTGTGTCTCGTGTCTGTCCCTGTATGTGTGTGTGTTTGTCCCAGCCTGTGGGTGTGTGTCTCGTGTCTGTCCCTGTATGTGTGTGTGTTTGTCCCAGCCTGTGGGTGTGTGTCTCGTGTCTGTCCCTGTGAGTGTGTGTGTTTGTCCCAGCCTGTGGGTGTGTGTCTCGTGTCTGTCCCTGTGAGTGTGTGTGTTTGTCCCAGCCTGTGGGTGTGTGTCTCGTGTCTGTCCCTGTATGTGTGTGTGTTTGTCCCAGCCTGTGGGTGTGTGTCTCGTGTCTGTCCCTGTATGTGTGTGTGTTTGTCCCAGCCTGTGGGTGTGTGTCTCGTGTCTGTCCCTGTATGTGTGTGTGTTTGTCCCAGCCTGTGGGTGTGTGTCTCGTGTCTGTCCCTATGAGTGTGTGTGTTTGTCCCAGCCTGTGGGTGTGTGTCTCGTGTCTGTCCCTGTGAGTGTGTGTGTTTGTCCCAGCCTGTGGGTGTGTGTCTCGTGTCTGTCCCTGTGAGTGTGTGTGTTTGTCCCAGCCTGTGGGTGTGTGTCTCGTGTCTGTCCCTGTATGTGTGTGTGTTTGTCCCAGCCTGTGGGTGTGTGTCTCGTGTCTGTCCCTGTATGTGTGTGTGTTTGTCCCAGCCTGTGGGTGTGTGTCTCGTGTCTGTCCCTGTATGTGTGTGTTCTACCTGAGCTGCTGGATGAGGTCCTCTCCCTCCTTGATGACGTTGACAGTGACCTGCAGGGTGGTCTGCTGCTGCTGGCTGAAGCGTTTGATCAGGTCCTGCACCGCCTCCACGGACTCAGCATACACATCATCTAACAACTCCTTCTGCAGCTCCTCCAGCCACGTCCACAGCTAGGGACCGAGAGTTAATACACACACGCCTACCCAGCATGTCGCACACACACAATCCAGTAGAATGTTGCACTACCGCCGCAAAACACACACACACATCCTCCCCCCCACACACACACTTTGTACCTCTTTGACATGTGTGTGGAAGGCAACAGACATGTCGAGCAGGACTTTGCGTTGCTCCACCCTCCTGACAAAGTCCTGGATGCGGTCCTCCAGCTGGTGGGCTGCCTGGTAGATCTCCTCTGGATCACACTCTCCTGTCTGGGCCAGCTGCTCTGCCGCCTCCAGCAGCTTGTCAGCGTTAGTATAGGTGTTCTGGAGGAAGGACAGAACCATCACACAGAGAAAGACAGAGGATGGGGAGAGAGACAGAGAAGGAAAGAGGGAGGACAGTTACCAAGAGAAAGGGAGGGGAGAAACTTGACTGAATATATTTAGTGAAAAGATAGAGAGAGGAAGTATATGATAGAGAGAGGAAGTACTGTATGTGATAGAGGGAGGAAGTACTGTATGTGATAGAGAGAGGAAGTACTGTATGTGATAGAGAGAGGAAGTACTGTATGTGATAGAGAGAGGAAGCACTGTATGTGATAGAGAGAGGAAGCACTGTATGTGATAGAGAGGGAAGTACTGTATGTGATAGAGAGGGAAGTACTGTATGTGATAGAGAGAGGGAGTACTGTATGTGATAGAGAGAGGAAGTACTGTATGTGATAGAGAGAGGGAGTAGTGTATGTGATAGAGAGGGAAGTACTGTATGTGATAGAGAGAGGGAGTACTGTATGTGATAGAGAGAGGGAGTACTGTATGTGATAGAGAGAGGAAGTACTGTATGTGATAGAGAGAGGGAGTACTGTATGTGATAGAGAGAGGAAGTACTGTATGTGATAGAGAGAGGGAGTACAGTATGTGATAGAGAGAGGAAGTACTGTATGTGATAGAGAGAGGGAGTACTGTATGTGATAGAGAGAGGGAGTACTGTATGTGATAGAGAGAGGAAGTACTGTATGTGATAGAGAGAGGGAGTACTGTATGTGATAGAGAGAGGAAGTACTGTATGTGATAGAGAGGGAGTATGTGATAGAGAGGGAGTATGTGATACAGAGAGGGAGTATGTGATACAGAGAGGGAGTATGTGATACAGAGAGGAAGTATGTGATACAGAGAGGGAGTATGTGATACAGAGAGGGAGTATGTGATAGAGAGGGAGTATGTGATACAGAGAGGGAGTATGTGATAGAGAGGAAGTATGTGATACAGAGAGGGAGTATGTGATACAGAGAGGAAGTATGTGATACAGAGAGGGAGTATGTGATACAGAGAGGAAGTATGTGATACAGAGAGGGAGTATGTGATAGAGAGGGAGTATGTGATACAGAGAGGGAGTATGTGATACAGAGAGGGAGTATGTGATACAGAGAGGGAGTATGTGATACAGAGAGGAAGTATGTGATACAGAGAGGGAGTATGTGATACAGAGAGGAAGTATGTGATACAGAGAGGGAGTATGTGATAGAGAGGGAGTATGTGATAGAGAGGGAGTATGTGATACAGAGAGGGAGTATGTGATAGAGAGGGAGTATGTGATACAGAGAGGGAGTATGTGATAGAGAGGGAGTATGTGATACAGAGAGGAAGTATGTGATACAGAGAGGGAGTATGTGATACAGAGAGGGAGTATGTGATACAGAGAGGGAGTATGTGATACAGAGAGGAAGTATGTGATAGAGAGGGAGTATGTGATACAGAGAGGGAGTATGTGATAGAGAGGGAGTATGTGATACAGAGAGGAAGTATGTGATAGAGAGGGAGTATGTGATAGAGAGGGAGTATGTGATAGAGAGGGAGTATGTGATAGAGAGGGAGTATGTGATACAGAGAGGGAGTATGTGATACAGAGAGGGAGTATGTGATAGAGAGGGAGTATGTGATACAGAGAGGGAGTATGTGATAGAGAGGGAGTATGTGATACAGAGAGGGAGTATGTGATACAGAGAGGAAGTATGTGATACAGAGAGGGAGTATGTGATAGAGAGGGAGTATGTGATACAGAGAGGGAGTATGTGATAGAGAGGGAGTATGTGATACAGAGAGGGAGTATGTGATACAGAGAGGAAGTATGTGATACAGAGAGGGAGTATGTGATACAGAGAGGAAGTATGTGATACAGAGAGGGAGTATGTGATACAGAGAGGAAGTATGTGATACAGAGAGGGAGTATGTGATAGAGAGGGAGTATGTGATACAGAGAGGGAGTATGTGATAGAGAGGGAGTATGTGATACAGAGAGGGAGTATGTGATAGAGAGGGAGTATGTGATACAGAGAGGAAGTATGTGATACAGAGAGGGAGTATGTGATACAGAGAGGAAGTATGTGATACAGAGAGGGAGTATGTGATAGAGAGGGAGTATGTGATACAGAGAGGGAGTATGTGATACAGAGAGGAAGTATGTGATAGAGAGGGAGTATGTGATAGAGAGGGAGTATGTGATAGAGAGAGGAAGTATGTGATACAGAGAGGGAGTATGTGATAGAGAGGGAGTATGTGATACAGAGAGGGAGTATGTGATAGAGAGGGAGTATGTGATACAGAGAGGAAGTATGTGATACAGAGAGGGAGTATGTGATACAGAGAGGAAGTATGTGATACAGAGAGGGAGTATGTGATAGAGAGGGAGTATGTGATACAGAGAGGGAGTATGTGATACAGAGAGGAAGTATGTGATACAGAGAGGAAGTATGTGATACAGAGAGGGAGTATGTGATACAGAGAGGAAGTATGTGATACAGAGAGGGAGTATGTGATACAGAGAGGAAGTATGTGATACAGAGAGGAAGTATGTGATACAGAGAGGGAGTATGTGATACAGAGAGGAAGTATGTGATACAGAGAGGAAGTATGTGATACAGAGAGGAAGTATGTGATACAGAGAGGGAGTATGTGATAGAGAGGGAGTATGTGATACAGAGAGGAAGTATGTGATACAGAGAGGGAGTATGTGATAGAGAGGAAGTATGTGATACAGAGAGGGAGTATGTGATACAGAGAGGAAGTATGTGATACAGAGAGGGAGTATGTGATACAGAGAGGAAGTATGTGATACAGAGAGGGAGTATGTGATACAGAGAGGAAGTATGTGATACAGAGAGGGAGTATGTGATAGAGAGGGAGTATGTGATACAGAGAGGGAGTATGTGATAGAGAGGGAGTATGTGATACAGAGAGGGAGTATGTGATAGAGAGGGAGTATGTGATACAGAGAGGAAGTACTGTATGTGATAAGAGAGATGAAAGGGAAATGTCAGAAAGGTTGACCAAGAGAGGAAAAGTAAAGAGAGAGAAAAATGTTCTATCCTACCTGGGCGACCTCCTCGAAGTCCTCATGTCGTTTCTGTAGTGCTCTGGCTCGATGGAGGGACTTCCCAACGCCTGTGTGTTTACTCAGGAACGCCTCCCCGTGGTTCTCTATCCAGTCCAGAACCTGCACACACACAAGTATGCACAGTTAGCTAAGTGGCATAGAATTTGAGGCTGTGGGCCACAGGAAAAATGCAGTGTCATGCTGCCAGTCCACTAGGGGAGCTCTAGGGTTGATAGACAGAACAGCATACTACTCCAGTCAGAAGGCAGAGAGAGATGACAGAGAGGATGAGTTCCCTCCCGTCTGGTCCTGTCTAGATGAGATACAGCTGCTTTTTTCCCTACCTGCTATGTTAATTCTCCTAACCTGCTGCGTAAGTTCTCCTAAACCTGCTATGACAAATCTATTTTGACAAAAGCTGTATCCCATCTAAACGAAACCCTCCCGTCCCTCTCTCTTTTCTTTCTCCCTCTTCACACCTTCCTTGTCCTGCTCTCTCCCTCCTCAGATCTTTCTATATCCCTCTCTCTCTCTACCTCTACCACTTGGCAGAATACAACTCATCTGAATACTGGCCAGCAGCATCACCATGGCAACAGTTACCTTGGCTACGAGGGTGAGACTAGTGAGTGTGTCCATACATTTCTAGTATATGTATCATGTACAGCCTTCAGAAAGTATTCACACCCCTTGACTTTATCCACATTTTCTTGTGTTACTTATTTACATTTTTTATCACTGGCCTAACAAACACCATATCCTGTAATGTCAAAGTGGAATTATATTTTTCAGTTTTTTTTTATACTAATGAATTAAAAATGAAAATCTGAAATGTCTTGAGTCATTAAGTATTCAACCCCTTTATGGCAATCCTAAATAAATTCATGAGTAAAAATGTGCTTAACACGTCATAAAATAAGTTGCATGGACTCACGGTGTGAAATAATAGTGTTTAACATGACTTTTGAATGACTACCTCATCTCTGTACCCCACACATACAGATAATGGTAAGGTCCCTCAGTCAAGCAGTGAATTTCAAACACAGATTCAACCACAAAGACGTAAAACTAAAAAAAAAGACTTTACATACACACACACACACACACACACACACACACACACACACACACACACACACACACACACACACACACACACACACACACACACACACACACACACACACACACACACACACACACACACACACACACACACACACACACACACACACATCTTTGAGCATGGTGAAGTTATTAATTACACTACAAAGTTACAGGCGTCATTCCAAACTCAGTTGCCAGAGAGGAAGGAAACCGTTCAGGGATTTCACCATGAGGCCAATGGTGACGTAAAAACAGTTAGAGTTTAATGGCTGTGATAGGAGAAAAATGCAAAAAATGCAATAAAACTGCAAAAAATGTGGCAAAGAAATTTACTTTATGTCCTGAATACAAAGTGTTATGTTTGGGGCAAATCCAACAACACATCACTGAGTACCACTCTTCATATTTTCAAGCATGGTGGTTACTGCATCATGTTATGGTTATGCTTGTCATCGGCAAGGACTAGGGAGTTTTTAAGATAAAAAGAAACGGAATAGCACTAAGCACAAGCAAAGTCCTAGAGGAAAACCTGGTTGAGTCGGCTTTTTAACATACACTGGGAGACAAACTCACCTTTCAGCAGGACAACAACCTAAAACACGAGGCCAATTATAACCTGGAGTTGATTACCAAGACGACATTGAATGTTCCTGAGTGTCTTAGAGACTTACCCAGAAAGACTCATAGCTGTAATCTACAAAGTCTTGACTCAGGGGTGTGAATACTTATGCAAATGAGATATTTCTGTATTTAATGTTCCATACATTTGCAAACATTTCTAAAAACAGGCTTTCACTTTATCATTATGTGGTATTGTGTGTAGAGACATTATTTTTTTTAAATTCAGGCTGTAACACAACAAAATGTGGAATAAGTCAAGGGGTATGAAACCTTTCTGAAGGCACTGTATGTGATCCCTGCGGGCATTGAACCAACAACCTTGGGAAGAGCTTGGCTCTAGCAACGCTAACTGAGCCACACAGGAACATAACTAGTCCACACCTGCTGTACGTCTTGCTGGAACACACACAGCTGGAGCCTCTGGTGCAGACGGACTTTTCGGTGTTGCCAGATATTCTCCAGTTGTCTCTGGTGGTGCAGCACCTCGTGTATCACATCCAGCACGTGGTGCACCGCCTTGCTGTAGTTGGCCGAGGCTGTCAGCGAATCAGCTCCCCCCGGGGTCAGAGGGCGCTGGAGCTTATCCAATAAGGCCTTACCGTCTTGGCTGACCTGGGGGATGGGGAGGGAGGAAGGCGTGATCACATACATACAAACACACACGTATAGAACTTGCTAGTGACACCTCACACACACCCACACACAGGTATGTTACCTCTGGGTATGCAGCAGTGCCGTTTACCTCTGAGTAGGCAGCAGTGATGTGTTCGTAGAGGCCCTGGTGGTGGTGGATAGCATCTTCTAGGTCCTGGAGCTCCGAGGGTAGATCCACCTCTCCACACGCTTTACACCACGAGTCCACATTACTCATGTACTGTAGAGAGACGACACACATCATACATACATCACAGGAGGCTGCTGAGAGGAGGGTGCCTCGAAATAATGGCTGGAATGGAGTGAATGGAATGGTGAACTCGATGACCATTTCATTGATTCCGTTCCAGCCATTACTATGAGCCTGTCGTCCCCGATTAAGGTGCCACATATTATATAAACACACACACAATTTATACACGGCAAACAACTTAAAACACACACATATTACACACACACACACACACACAACAAAAGGTATATACTATTGTTCTACTCTGTATTATTCAGAGATTCACTGAATTATTCTACCATGATGACCTGGATTTCACATGGCTAGGTTAGATCTCTGTAAATGATTCTACCATGATGACCTGGATTTCACATGGCTAGGTTAGATCTCTGTAAATGATTCTACCATGACGACCTGGATTTCACATGGCTAGGTTAGATCTCTGTAAATGATTCTACCATGATGACCTGGATTTCACATGGCTAGGTTAGATCTCTGTAAATGATTCTACCATGACGACCTGGATTTCACATGGCTAGGTTAGATCTCTGTAAATGATTCTACCAAGATGACCTGGATTTCACATGGCTAGGTTAGATCTCTGTAAATGATTCTACCATGACGACCTGGATTTCACATGGCTCGGTTAGATCTCTGTAAATGATTCCAATCCTTATGGGACAATAGAGGAAGACATAGCAGAGAAAATGTTTAAAAAATATGCCTCATGTGGGAATATTAAACAGACAGTAGGATTCTAATCAAATGTTAATCTCACTGTTCGACCACATCTGATCACACACACACAAGGGGATGTGTACATGAGCGTGTGCATGTATTCTCCATGTGCCTGCCCTCGAGCAATCAGAATATACAAAGAGAGAGAGGCTTTGTGAAGTAGTATCGATAGGAAATGGTGAAATTCCTTGGAAAACGCACTGTTTTTCTTTCTTTAACTGTGGAACATGAAAATAATAATATGGAATATTCCTATTGTGAAAGATAACCGCCCAGATTCTGTATTTGGAATTAAACAAACGAATCAATTATCTGTGTGTTTGCCTGGATATGTGTGTTCCTGCATATGCGTATACAGCATGTTCACACCGCTAGAGTGTGTACCACCACCACCCACCTGGTCACATTTCTGGTGGAAGGCGGCAGACATCTCCAGCAGTGTGCTGCGTTCGTCCAGGGCAGCAGCGAAGGCTTTCCACTCCGCTTCCAGCTGACCTGAGATCTGTTTAATCTGCACCGAGGCATAGTGACCAGACTCCAACAGCCTGTTACCCACGGACATTATCCTGTTGATGTTCACATACACATTCTGGAGAGGATGGAGGAGAGAGAGAATCACTAAAACAATACAAAAATACATTACGGAAAAAGAAGGAACAGCACGTCAGAAATCAGCTCAATGTAATTGAAGAATCCATAGACTCTAACCACTTCTGGGAAAATTGGAAAACACTAAACAAACAACAACATGAAGAGTTATCTGTCCAAAACGGAGATGTATGGGTAAACCACTTCTCCAATCTTGTTGGCCCTATAACAAAGAACAAACAGCAAAAACATATACATGATCAAATACAAATCTTAGAATCAACTATTAAAGACAACAAGAACCCACTGGATTCTCCAATTACATTGAATGAACTACAACACAGAATACAAACCCTCCAACCCAAAAAGGCCTGTGGTGTTGATGGTATCCTCAATGAAATGATCAAATATACAGACCACAAATTTCAATTGGCTGTACTTAAACTCTTTAACATCATCCGCAGCTCTGGCATCTTCCCCCAATATTTGGAACCAAGAACTGATCATCCCAATCCACAAAAGTGGAGCCAAATTTGACACCAATAACTACAGTGGGTTATGCGTCAACAGCAACCTTGGGAAAATCCTCTGCATTATCATTAACAGCAGACTCGTACATTTCCTCAGTGAAAACAATGTAATGAGCAAATTTCAGATTGGCTTTTTAGCATATTACCATACGACATACCACGTATTCACCCTGCCCTCCCTAATTGACAAACAAACATACCAAAACAAAGGCAAAGACGTATCATGCTTTGTTGATTTCAAAAAAGCTCGACTCAATTTGGCATGAGGGTCTGCTATACAAATTGATGGAAAGTGAGGTTGGGGGAAAAACATACATTATTAAATCCATGTACACAAACAACACACACATTCCTTTCCACAGGGCTGTGGGGTGAGACAGGGATGCCACTTAAGCCCCAACCTTTTCAACACATACACTACCGGTCAAAAGTTTTAGAACATCTACTCATTCAAGGGTTTTTCTTTATTTTTACTATTTTCTACATTGTAGAATAATAGTGAAGGAATCAAAACTATGAAATAACACAAATGGAATCATGTAGTAACCAAAAACGTGTTAAACAAATCAAAATATATTTTATATTTGAGATTCTTCAAATAGCCAGCTTTTGCCTAGATGACAGCTTTGCACACGCTTGGCATTCTCTCAACCAGCTTCACGAGGTAGTCACCTGGAATGCTTTTCAATTAACAGGTGTGCCTTCTTAAGTTCATTTGTAGGAATTTCTGGCAAAAAAATACTTCACAAAATGGGAAAAACACCAAATTGAGACTCTGCATGTAGAATTCTGCAAAAATATCCTCCGTGTACAATGTAAAACACCAAATAATGCATGCAGAGCAGAATTAGGCCGATACACGCTAATTATCAAAATCCAGAAAAGAGCCATTCAATTCTACAACCACCTAAAAGGAAGCGATTCCCAAACCTTCCATAACAAAGCCATCACCTACAGAGAGATGAACCTGGAGAAGAGCTCCCTAAGCAAGCAGGTCCTGGGGCTCTGTTCAAACACATACAGACCCCAAAGAGGCCCAGGACAGCAACACAATTCCAACCAAAGGAGGGAGGGAGAGAGAGGAGAACATGGGGAGAGAGAGAGAGAGAGAGAGCGAGAGGGGGACGGGGTGAGGAAGGGGAGAGTTGTAGAAACATCTCAAGGATGATCAATGGAAACGGGATGCACCTGAGCTCAATTTTGAGTCTCATAGCAAAGGGTCTGAAAACGTATGTAAATAAGGTATCTGTTTTTTTTTTTTATACATTTGCAAACATTTCTAAAAACCTGTTTTCACTTTGTCATTATGAGGTAGTGTGTAGATTGATGAGGATATTTATTTAATTTAATCCATTTTAACAAAATGTGGAAAGAGAGAAGGGGTCTGAATACTTTCTGAATGCACTGTATGTACTGCAGAAACTGCAGAATGCCTCTAAAGTCATTCATAACCATTACGTAAGCCAGTATGGACACAGCTTCTAGTTATCTAACAGCCCGCTGCTCAGTGTGTGCGTGTGTGTTGTGTGTGCGTGTGCATGTGTGTTGATTCCGGTCTGTGTTCTTACCATGCAGTTCATAGCGAAGTGGTTGTGTTGAGTCTGTAGCTCCATGGCGTGAGGGTGGTTGTTGCCGATCTCTGTGTAGCCGGCCAGGAACAGACCCTTGTTGTGCATGATCCAATCAAACATCTGTAAAAGTCCCACACACACACGTTAGAGATGGGATAGGGCAGGCAGCCAACAGCTACAGATGGTAGTGTGTTTGTGGGTGTATCTTTGTGTGTACTCTATGTGTTGAGTGTCTATGCTTTCACGTGTGCATGTAGAAACGTGAGCGCGCAAAAACACTTGCTTGCACATCTATATATATATAGACGTATCTGCACAAAGCACAGGGAGAAGAGCGATGGACTGAGTGTCAGAAGAGAAAACCAACAGGCTTTTCAGAGCCAACTACTGTCCACGGTGTCCTAGCAACAAGCCCTTACCGCAGTCCAACACTGCAATCTGTATACTTTACTGAAACGATCCATCTATTATCCCCTATTTATCAGTATATTAGACTAGAACTATTCACCCCCCTTCACACACACAGCAAATCATACTAGCACTTGTAACTGTTGCACTTTTCTTTTCCTTTACCATCCATCCATCCATCCATCCATCCATCCATCCATCCATCCATCCATCCATCCATCCATCCATCCATCCATCCATCCATCCATCCATCCATCCATCCATCCATCCATCCATGGTACCTTCTCAGCGTCCTGTTCGAAGAGGCGGAGCTGGAAGCACTGGTCCAGCTGCAGTTTCCTGATGTGCCAGGCCTGGTGGAGGTGTTGTCGTGTGGTGTGTAGTTTGTCCAGCAGGGTGGCGATGCGTGGCACCAGCCCCTGGGTGTCAGCGTTACACACACCGCTGGCGTTAGAGTTCCTGTACGACTCACTGCTCTGGATACGCTGCAGCAACCTGGGAGAGGACACACAACATACACACACACACACACACATCATCAGAAGAGTATAATTAGCCTCACCATCACTCTGTTTGTGAGTGAGTGAGTGAGTGAGTGAGTGAGTGAGTGAGTGAGTGAGTGACTGAGTGACTGAGTGAGTGAACGCATGTCTACGTCAATGTGTGTGTGTGTACGTGTGGTGCATAGCCTACCTCTGTCCCTCCGTATCCAGTTCCTCTATAGGAGCTTTGATGACCTTCTTCTTCAGCGTGGCGTGTTCCTCTATCATGCGCCGCGCCCCGTCCAGGTCCGTGGGGAAGTCTTTCCTCGCCACCACCTCCTGCATCTCCTCCAGCCTCGACAACATGTGACCCGCGTGCCCCGTAAACTCCTCAAACGCAACCCGCACCTGGAAAAGAACACAGATATGGATGTATTGATTAACTTCTGGTTGTAGTACTGACTAAGACAGCTACATTGTGTGTGTGTGTGTGTGTGTGTGTGTGTGTGTGTGTGTGTGTGTGTGTGTGTGTGTGTGTGTGTGTGTGTGTGTGTTTTAGTTTCTATATATATCTCTTATCTAAAAAAAAAAGGCAAACCATTGATTCATTGATTGATTAATTGATTGGCAGGATGTACCTCGATCCACTCATCATGGTTGTATTCAAGACTTCCCTCGAAGTCAGCGGTCAGCTGGGAGGGGTCAACCACCTTAGACAGACCCTCCAACGATACCATGGTGGTCTAGAGAGAATACGGGAGAGGGGGGAGGAAGAGAGGGGAGACGTGGGGGGAGGGAGAGAGAGAGAGATGAGGAAGAAAGATGACGAGGGAAGGGAAAGATAGGGACGAGAGTGAGGGATAGAGAAGGTTTTAATCAATTCCAACCGAATCATCACAGCTTTTTGGTTAACAATGGTAGACAGGACCAGGAGAAGCCCACCCCGTGCCCACCCCGTCAGTGGCCCACACAACACTAATGGTGATTCAGACACTCAGGCAGAAAGTTGAGATTGGCTGTGACAAAAAGGGGAGTGGACAGAGATAAATGATTCTGAGGTCTCATCTCCCTCTTCATCTTGATAGTCTGATGATTTATATAACTTTTTTGGGGACATTTATAAAATGACTTTTTGCTCAGAAAAGGTAAAGACATGTCTGTACAGATTGAGAAATATGGGAGAGATTGTTTCCATTCTCAAGTGCTTTATGTTGCCAAGATAATACCAACCCACACAGCAGGGTTAACACCCACACTCTGTGTCAGATTGAAGGATAGAGAGAGGAGAGAGGGATGAGGAGAGAGACCTGACAAAGCCTTGCGTGGGCAGGATGATAGTCAGAATGAGAGAAGGAGTGATGGAAGAAACAAATTAAAGATGCATAGCCCTCTAAATCCCAAAAAAGGCAGAGGAGAAAATCACAAGTCGAGGTTAGAACGTGTCAGCCCATCTCTCCATCTCTCGCTCTATTCCCTCCATCTCTCGCTCTACTCCCTCCATCTCTCGCTCTACTCCCTCCATCTCTCGCTCTACTCCCTCCATCTCTCGCTCTATTCCCTCCATCTCTCGCTCTACTCCCTCCATCTCTCGCTCTATTCCCTCCATCTCTCGCTCTATTCCCTCCATCTCTCGCTCTATTCCCTCCATCTCTCGCTCTATTCCCTCCATCTCTCGCTCTATTCCCTCCATCTCTCGCTCTATTCCCTCCATCTCTCGCTCTATTCCCTCCATCTCTCGCTCTACTCCCTCCATCTCTCGCTCTATTCCCTCCATCTCTCGCTCTATTCCCTTCATCTCTCACTCTATTCCATTCATCTCTCGCTCTATTCCCTCCATCTCTCGCTCTATTCCCTTCATCTCTTATACAGTAATGTTCCATCTGTTTCAGCTCCTAATGGAATGTTAATATTTAATGTTCACATTTTAAAAGCATAACCCAGAATTGGATGACAAAGTGATTTTACAGAGCAAAATGTGGCGCTGAAAAACACACACACATGCACGTACACAAACGCAGGCACGGCCTCACACGCACACACACACACGCACAGCAGGGTAGAGAGAGCAGGTGGTGTTTAATCCTGTATGTGTATTTTGCCCTGTGGCGACTGGCTGACAGTGACATGGCTTCACACACCATCAACCAATCGAAACAAGCCAATACACCAGTGGTTCTGCTCTAACAGGGTGTGCAACTGCATGTGTGTTAACTTAATACAACAACAAAAAGTAGAGCTCCACACATTAACACATTAGACACAGCAAATAAAACTGTATAGAAATCAAACCAAATAGCATATCGCTCCATTACATTATTGCCTTACTCTGCAGGATTTAACACTACTACATTATTGCCTTACTCTGCAGGATTTAACACTATTACATTACTGCCTTACTCTGCAGGATTTAACACTATTACATTATTGCCTTACTCTGCAGGATTTAACACTACTACATTATTGCCTTACTCTGCAGGATTTAACACTACTACATTATTGCCTTACTCTGCAGGATTTAACACTATTACATTATTGCCTTACTCTGCAGGATTTAACACTATTACATTATTGCCTTACTCTGCAGGATTTAACACTATTACATTATTGCCTTACTCTGCAGGATTTAACACTATTACATTATTGCCTTACTCTGCAGGATTTAACACTATTACATTATTGCCTTACTCTGCAGGATTTAACACTATTACATTATTGCCTTGCTCTGCAGGATTTAACACTATTACATTATTGCCTTACTCTGCAGGATTTAACACTATTACATTATTGCCTTACTCTGCAGGATTTAACACTATTACATTATTGCCTTACTCTGCAGGATTTAACACTATTACATTATTGCCTTGCTCTGCAGGATTTAACACTATTACATTATTGCCTTACTCTGCAGGATTTAACACTATTACATTATTGCCTTACTCTGCAGGATTTAACACTATTACCTTACTCTGCAGGATTTAACACTATTACATTATTGCCTTACTCTACAGGATTTAACACTATTACATTATTGCCTTACTCTGCAGGATTTAACACTACTACATTATTGCCTTACTCTGCAGGATTTAACACTACTACATTATTGCCTTACTCTGCAGGATTTAACACTACTACATTATTGCCTTACTCTGCAGGATTTAACACTATTACATTATTGCCTTACTCTGCAGGATTTAACACTATTACATTATTGCCTTACTCTGCAGGATTTAACACTATTACATTATTGCCTTACTCTGCAGGATTTAACACTATTACATTATTGCCTTACTCTGCAGGATTTAACACTATTACATTATTGCCTTACTCTGCAGGATTTAACACTATTACATTATTGCCTTACTCTGCATGATTTAACACTACTACATTATTGCCTTACTCTGCAGGATTTAACACTATTACATTATTGCCTTACTCTGCAGGATTTAACACTATTACATTATTGCCTTACTCTGCAGGATTTAACACTATTACATTATTGCCTTACTCTGCAGGATTTAACACTATTACATTATTGCCTTACTCTGCAGGATGTAACACTATTACATTATTGCCTTACTCTGCAGGATTTAACACTATTACATTATTGCCTTACTCTGCAGGATTTAACACTATTACATTATTGCCTTACTCTGCAGGATTTAACACTACTACATTATTGCCTTACTCTGCAGGATGTAACACTATTACATTATTGCCTTACTCTGCAGGATTTAACACTATTACATTATTGCCTTACTCTGCAGGATTTAACACTATTACATTATTGCCTTACTCTGCAGGATTTAACACTACTACATTATTGCCTTACTCTGCAGGATTTAACACTATTACATTATTGCCTTACTCTGCAGGATTTAACACTATTACATTATTGCCTTGCTCTGCAGGATTTTCAACAATATTACATAGAAGTTTACATAGAAGTAATCAAGCCTATCAAAAACAACTGAAAACAGCAGCTTGTGTGTGTCTGTGTGTGTCAAAACAAGCAGCTCCTAACAATACCCCATTGTGATTCTAAATCAAAAATGTAATACAGCAGAGTATAACAGAGCAGTAGACCTCCAACTGACAGTTAACACACACCATACCATGTTGCTGTTGGGTTTGTTCTGCTTCGGCTAAGGCACTGGTATTAAAATGCATTGGAAGAACAAAAAAAGGCCATAATAAAACAAGGGCTGTCAAAGATAAGACGCTAATAACATGTTATGGCACGGCATTTATAACGGCAGATTTTTTTTACGATGCCGTTAATCGCATCTCCATTTCTTCAGCGCACAGACCCTTTTCAGCGCATGTGTTTCCACACTGACCTTTTAAAGCGCAACAAACACACAAACACACACACACACACTCTTAATGCTGTGTGCAATGTGCACTCTTTCTCATTAGCTCTGTCTGTCTCTATAGATGGATTGGTTGTTTAGCAACAAAACTGACGCGAGCGCAATTTTGGGGCAAAACAGACAGGGTTGGCATAGAATGTTGACAACCATGCTGTATTCGTCACCAAATGTTTATTGAAAACATAAATACACTTGCACAATTTGCGCTTGTTGTCTCTCAAATACATCGGTACAGTTGTTGGTTAGCTAGCTAGCAAATTTTAGTATTCACATGAAATAAGGCAAAACACATCAAAACAAGACATAGTATCAAGAGCAAGATACAGCTAGCTGAAACAAGCCACCTATGATTACACACATGGCAGCTTCTTGTAATTGTTGCTAGCTATCTGACTGTTCAGAATCATAACAAAGAACGGCTTCTGGCCACATCAATGCGCACGCATCATTTTCGTTATAAACCAACCCATCTACTGTGGTACTTAAACACCCATTATAGGCGCTGCTTTGAGCAACCATTTTTAAGGAAAGTTCAACCATTAACACATTCCCAGGCGTTTCTTTAGATAACAGTAAAAAAATTATTTGTACAGAAGTACCTAGCTAGCTAACCCAAATAATGTTTACAATGGCTGAATGCCTCTTGATTCAACTAACTTCCCACAATTATTTTAATCAGAACAGGAAATCCATTCCATTTAGCTAGGCTACTGTTTTTGATGTAGTTCATAGGTCAAAGGATTTAAGCAAATTATCCCAATTGTAGTACTAGCAGCTTGCGACTAGTTCATGTTGAAGAACATGGATATGTAGCCTAGGCTAGATAACAGTTCTGATATTTTACATGAACTCAGACCTGGCTGATCTGTTGTTATTGTCTTCTGTGGAATTCATAACATTGTTGGACAGGTTTAAAAGCTGTTTGGTCTTTGTATCCATAGAGCCAGTTATTTTTTCCAATAATCAAACCTCCAATCAGAAACAGGGAGAACGCTCATTTAGAATGCTTGAAGCTTTAACAGTGTGTGTGTGTGTGTGTGTGTGTGTGTGTGTGTGTGTGTGTGTGTGTGCACGCAAGTGTTAAACTACAAAAACATTGATAAGAGGTAGTCGGCCTTAAAATATTGGGAGCATTAGGCCTAATAGCTAGCTGTATGTTAGTGGCTTTTGTGTTGTGTATGGTAAAAATGCCATTAAAACATTCTGATACAAATGATTTTATGTTTATTTAATTATATCAAAATATAGTATGCCTATAACTCACTGCACTACTTTTTATTAGGCCAAATTTAAGCTAATTCTAAAATTGTGATTAATTATGATTAACTAATGCCATTAACTACAATTAATTATTTTAATTGCTTGACTGCCCGAAAAAACTATATGAACCTCAAAATAAAGTTTGAGGCACACCAAATCTCTGCAGTTGAACAAAGAAAAACAGTCATTTTACCTCAAATTCGAACTTGGAGCTGCCGAAGTTGGTGCGTTGTTTCTGCCAGAAGTTGTCTGGTTTGATGATGAGAGCTATGTGTATACAGCAGGGGAACGACTCCTGGAGAATCTTCAGTAGAGGTTTGATACTGTCCCATTTACTGCCTCGCATGTCTACTATGACTGTGAAGCCATGCTGGATCACCTCCTCACTGGACCGGGGGAGGGAGGAGGAGGAGGAGGGAGGGGGTGGAAGGAAGGAGAGGGAAGGTGGTAGCGAAAGATAGGGTGGAGGGAGGTGTGAGGGAGAGAGAAGGTAGGAGGGGGAGAGGTGGTAGCGAAAGAGTGAGAGTGGGAGGGTGGGAAAGGGGAGGGGGCAGAGAGAGAAGTGGTAGAGCCAGAGGGAGGAGGGTGAGTGGGAGGTAGAGAAAGAGTGGAAAGGGAGGAGTTAGGGAGAGAATCAAAACAAACCATGAGATGGAGATGACGCATTTTCTGTACTGTGAAAAGCACATATAGCATGCACTACGACTCGCGCACAGACGCGCGCACAAACACACAACAACAGTGATTTCCAGCCAGATAAGAAAAATCTGCAACCTAACACTAAGTATTACGACCAAAACAAAGCAGAAGAGACTGAATCCATCATCAGCATCAAGACCGTAGTTAAACTAATCTTGTCCCACTGCACCATACATCCTGCATGGCTAGTAATAAACAGCCTCTAGTCATCCCACCCTGTCTTTTCCTCTATTCCCTCTCTCTACGCACCACAACACTCAGCCCCAGAGAGTTCTCTCTCTCTCTCTCTCTCTCTCTCTCTCTCAGGACAATACTCACTCTCTGAAGGATCTATCCTTCATCTCTCTCAATCCCTTATTCCCTCCTAAGACTCTATTTCTGGATTCCTTCTCTTTCTATCCATCCTTCCCTCCTCTCTACATCTGTCTGTCTGTGTGTTTGTCAGCTAAAGACAGTCTGCAGATGTTGTCCAGGTAAACTAACAATAAAACAGAAACTCTGACTCCCTATACACTGAAAAGAGAGAACACACAAACACAGAAATAGATTATACAGAGGATAGAGTGAAAAAGCTGAGAGAGATCTACATCTCATTTACATAGAGAGCGAGAAGAACCATTAAAGAGATTTTTAATGAGGAGAGCGATACGATGGAGAGAGAGAGGAGACGTACCTAGAAGGAGACAGCAGCAGCGTAGACCTACTCAAACTTAGCCAACAACTATTACTGAGCAGATACAGCAACCGTACCGCCTCTGTTCACACACACCTCCCCGCACATGCGCTCTCTCTCTGTTTTAATCCCTTGCTGTCTCCCGCTCTATCCTCTTCCCCTCACTCCCTCCTTTTCGTTTCCGACTCCCTATCCCTCCCTCCTCCTCGGTCTGACTCTCCATCTCTTCATCCATCTCTCTCTCCCTCTCTCTAGTGACAGTGTGGAGGAAGGGTTCTTGGCAGCAGAGGAGCTGCAGCAGGTATTCTGGCCCACAATATCGCTCTCTTTGTTTTCATCACTCCATTTTTCTCTTCCTCTCTCTCTCCCTCCCTCCCCCTCTCTCTCTCGTGTTTGGTTAAAGATCTGAATCCAATAGACTAAACCAACCATTCAAATATACACACAATATGTACGCATGCAGATACTGTACACACACACAGACACAAACAAACGTACTTGGGGATGCCAGCGAGGTACGCTATGAGTCTTCTGAGGTCGTCGGCTCGTATTCTGTCGTGGTTACTGCGTGAAGGAAACGTTAACACTGGACCTCCGCGTCTGTCTCTGCCCCCTGGAACACACAGGATAAAACAGTCAACTTAGAGAGTGAACACACACACACACACACACACACACACACACACACACACACACACACACACACACACACACACACACACACACACACACACACACACACACACACACACACACACACACACACACACACACACACACACACACACACACACACACACACCTCTGCCTCCTGGTGAACATAGACTGAAACAGAGAGTTATATTCCCATGAGTATGATCATGGCGACAGTCAGTAACAGGTACTCAGGGGAAACATGATTTTTATCAGGAAAACTATATAGCAGTATACAGAAATATAGAACTATTTCTATAGAAACCCTGTAGTCATTTCTTTGACTATATCAATGTGTGTTATGTAGACCTAATTGTATCTGGATACACAATCTATACCACCCTCCACCCTCACATTTCTTCATATTTCAATACCTCCCTACTCATTTCCTACACCACCCTCTTCCTTTCACCCTCCCTCCCTCCCCCAACCACTCCTATCCTTTCAAAGCCAATTACTTTCCAAAATGCATTGATGGGAAATGGTTATGACAGACAGTAACTAATCACTATAGCAACCACTCACTCAGACCCTCCTCTCTCTTCCTCTCTTTATTTCTCTCTCTGAGTCATACTTCTGTTTATTATGGTCTGTCAGTGACCTTGGCCACACACAGGAGGAGAACGGAGTCAGACAAAAGAGGAAGAGGAATAACACACTCACAAACACACTCACAAACACACTCACAAACACATTTGTTCCTCCTGCTTCGGCGTGATGAGAAACATTGAACACTAAAATAGTCGAGAGCTGGCAGGAAGAACAGACGAGAGATCAAAGGTCAAGTGTCTGGGGTCTGACCTCTCAGTAGCCACGGGTCACAGCTATAATTACACACACTCAGAGAGAGTGTGCGTGTGTGTAATTCTATGCCTGGGAGCTGTAAGTGTGTAAAGCTCTAAGTAGCCAATGTGTCATGTTCCATTAGCTTTGTTTATGAAGAAAGAAACAAGGAGGATTCACACACACACACACACACACACACACACCTGATAGGAAGGCAACTTTTTCCTTCAGAATAGGCAACACCTCCATCGCTCTCATGTCTTCATTTCTGCGAAAACCTGGAGAGAGAGAAGAGAGGGAAAGAGAGGAGGAATGGCAGAAGGGTTAGGATCGAAAATCACATAGAAAGATGACAGAGCAAAAGTTTTTTTTTTTACAAAAACTCCCAATGTTCAAATCCTCTCTTCTTCCTTCGAAAGGATTCAGGGAAAAAAGGCCTAGTTTTATCCACCTTCTTTAATAATTCAAATGTCTGAGTTTGTATTTCTTACTTGAATATAGGGAATAGGAGGTTGATTATGTCAGCATCATAGTCAAAGAAAGAACAAGTTTTCAGAATGGGAAACAAAAAAAACATGAGCTGGCGCACACCCAGAGAAAATGATTTGATGTAGAGGTGCTGACTAAAGGCGAATAAACTATAAGCTATTCAAATAAAGAGTGGCACACTCCATATATAAACTCCCAGTCATTTACTGGGTAGATCACCAATGTTTCAGCATCAATGTGTCTTCTTCAGGGCAATGCCATGAATGCTTGAACCAGGTTATGTCGACAAACAGTGCAACTAGTGCAACCAATGACAATAGTGAGGGGTGTGTCATAACCACTAAGTTAATTAGAATGAACTGAATGAAACAGCCAAAAAACAACAGTTCACGGCACATTGAACACATTAGGCCACTGTCATCATATGGAAACATAATAGAATATTGTACATAATATTAGCATCAACATACATCATTGCCCAATTCAATTTCACATAGAAATTAAATTGTTTCCCATTTCATTTCTTTGTTACATGTAATCTTTTGGGGTCAATGTTTTTAGACAGGATATCCAGTAAGCCTCCCTTTGTAGTAGTAGAATCTGAAACCATTGATTTTGTCTGGCTGGATTAACTGTTGAAGAGTATAAGGCAAGAAAACGCACGCACGCACGCACGCACGCACGCACGCACGCACGCACGCACGCACGCACACAGAGTATAAGGCAAGAACGCACACACACACACACACACACACACACACACACACACACACACACACACACACACACACACACACACACACACACACACACACACACACACATACACACACAGAGAGAGGAAGCAGTGAGGCTATAGAAATAGGAACTCCCACTGTAACAAAGACCTGTTTTCAGGTTAGAAAGGGAGGTGTTAGCTATAGGCAGTGTATTCCTGGTCATGTGTTGACCGAATGAGACCACTACCTGTCCTTCACTAAACCGTCAAATATAGCCTCATCATATCCCGCAGGAGTGGGGCTAAGACTATATGATGGATTTTTTTATGCCACCACAGCCCTTCTACCCTCTCTATTTCCCTCCCTTCTCCCCTCTCTATTTCCCTCCCTTCTCCCCTCTCTATTTCCCTCCCTTCTCCCCTCTCTATTTCCCTCCCTTCTCCCCTCTCTATTTCCCTCCCTTCTCCCCTCTCTATTTCCCTCCCTTCTCCCCTCTCTATTTCCCTCCCTTCTCCCCTCTCTATTTCCCTCCCTTCTCCCCTCTCTATTTCCCTCCCTTCTCCCCTCTCTATTTCCCTCCCTTCTCCCCTCTCTATTTCTCTCACTCACTCTTCCCTCCCATCTTCCCTCTGTCCCTGCAGACTCATACATCTGTGTCCTTAGAGTTATCCAGTACAACACACCCATTACACACACACAGAGAGAGAGAGAAGAGAGAGATGATGATGTCATTACTCTCTTTTGCAATGTTACAGCGCCTCACAGAGGAGTAAGTGAGCACAGACACACACTATGCACACTCATTATAGAAAGATGCGTATATCGTGTAGCTAATCCTGGGCAATACATTTAGAGCTTGGGGGCGAACACACACACACACACACACACACACACACACACACACACACACACACACACACACACACACACACACACACACACACACACACACACACACACACACACACACACACACACACACACACACACACACACACCTGGGGCTGGTAGTATACTGTGTTTATGGAGATAATCCTCCTTTGACTGAGGTGACAAGAAAATAATGATCTGTCGTTTACTCTCATCCTCTCTCTCTTTCCATCTTTCTCTCATTTGTCTTTCCTTCTGTGAGGGGGTATAAAATGAGATTCAAACATCAGATTGGATTGCCAAGCCAATCCACCTAAGAGAGTGGAGATGGTTTGCCCAATAGGCAAATTCCTACGGATTAGCTCATTGCGCTAACATGGTCTTAAATGGTTGTGTGTGTTGATCGGACACTGATGAGAAGTGTGTTAAAATGGAGTATATGAAACACTTTAACAAAGAAACAAACAACTTTACAAAACAGCTCAACAACTGCCCAATAGTAATCTTATTTCACCGTATTTTACAAGTAAAATGGCTTTTTATGTGCATTTGCACAGTTGATTTCTGTCAATTGCTCTGTGAACCTCAGGTAGCCTAGTGGTTAGAGCGTTGGACTTGTAACCAAAAAGTTGCAAGATCGAATCCCCGAGCTGACAAGGTAAAAATCGGTCGTTTTGCCCCTGAACAAGGCAGTTAACCCACTGTTCCTAAGCCGTCATTGAAAATAAGAATTTGTTCTTAACTGACTTGCCTAGTTAAAAAATGTATTGACCGTAGTCAGCATTAATCACCAATGATTTTGTTCTCAAATCGATAGATTTTTTTCTCAAGTAATGACAACACATTTGATTTGGAGCTAGCTTGCTAATGTCTTGAGCACGGGGCACATCATTACTGAAGGCTAGCAAGTTGTTCATCCCTGTCAATTTGAGTCGGATCAAAACAGCGAAGGCGTCTGCAGCAATATACGTCCATTATATAAGGTTCTGGTATCGAATACGTGACAGATATTCGTCACTTGTCCGGGTAATCTTTCAGATGTGGAGACGTCTGCTGACTTTCATAAGCTGTCCATTCGCGGCTATTAACTCTTCTACTTCTGCGTGACCACTGACGTCACAGATTTTTTTTAAATTGTTTATTCATTCTGAAGGCGTGTTCCCTCACCATATGATAATGATATTGTAATATGCATTAGGTACTGTCAAGTTAGTTAACTATGTACGTTTGTATTCTTGATTTGTTGCCCATTGTTCCATCTATTTGGATACTTGCTGCTGTTGAAATTCTAATTATGGGGATAGACTGGCTTTCGGTGTAGAGTTTGGGGTCCTGATAATTGTTTTGTGTTATTAGACAGCCGGGAAGAACTGTTTGATATCAGAGTGGCGGTAACTCATCAGCACTACCAGCATTACAACCAGGAATACAACTTTCCCGAATCGGATTCCATTGTTCGTCCCCCTATGGCAATTGAACTGATTCCAGAGGCCCATCCAAAACACCGCCAGCGGAGGAGAGGTACTCGGAGTGGTCTTCTAAACTGACTTAGGAGGTACGCACACCACCCACCGCTTCCGAGTATATTACTCACTAATGTTCAGTCTCTGGATAATAAAGTTGACGAGCTCAGGGCGAGGATTTCTTTCCAAAGAGACATCAGGGATTGTAACATACTCTGTTTCATGGAAACATGGCTCTCTCGTGATATACTGTCTGAGTCCGTCCAGCCAGTTGGGTTCTCAGTTCATCGCACAGACAGGAATAAATATCTCTCCGGGAAGAAGAAGGTATGTTTCATGATTAACGACTAATGGTGTGATTATGATAACATTCAGGAACTCAAGTACTTTTGTTCACCCGACCTAGAATACCTCACAATCAAATGCTGACCGTATTATCTCCCAAGAGAATTATCTTCGGTTATAGTCACAGCCGTGTGTATCCTCCTTCTAGCCGATACCACGACGGCCCTCAAAGAACTTCACTGGACTATATGCAAACTGGAAACCACATATCTTGAGGCCGCATTTATTGTAGCTAGAGATTTTAACAAAGCAAATTTGAGAAAAAGGTTGCCTAAGTTCTATCAACACATTGACTGAAGTACTCACGCCACTAAAACACTCAACTATTCAACGCTGCTCTGACCAATCGGAATCCACGCTTCAAGATTGTTTTGATCACGCGGACTGGGATATGCTTCCTGTAGCCTCCAAGAATAATATTGATGAATACACTGATACGGTGGCTGAGTTTATCAGGAAGTGTATAGGAGATGTTGTACCCACTGTGACTATTAAAAACTACCCTAATGGATAGATGGCAACATTTGCGCAAAACTGAAAGCGCAAATCTTCGCATTTAACCATGGCAAGGTGACTGGGAAAATGGCTGAATACAAACAGTGTAGTTAGTCCCTCCGAAAGACAACCAAACAGGCAAAACGTCAGTATAGAGACAAAGTGGCGTCGCAATTCAACGGCTCAGACACGAGACGTTTGTGGCAGGGTCTACAGAAAATCACAGACTACAAAGGGAAAACCAGCCACATAAAAGACACCGAGGTCTTGCTTCCGGACAAGCTAAACACCTTCTTCGCCCGCTTTGAGGATAACACAGTGCCACCAACAAGGCCCGCTACCAAGGACTGTGGGCTCTCCTTCTCCGTGGCCGATTTAAGTGTGTTAACCCTCGCAAGGCTGCCGGCCCAGACGGCATCCCTAGCCGCGTCCTCAGAGCATGCGCAGACCAGCTGGCTGGAGAATTTACGGACATATTCAATCTCTCCCTATCCCAGTCTGCTGTCCCCACTTGCTTCAAGATGGCCACCATTGTTCCTGTACCCAAGAAAGCAAAGGCAACAGAACTAAATGACTATCGCCCAGTAGCACTCACCTCTGTCATCATGAAGTGCTTTGAGAGACTAGTCAAGGATCATATCACCTCTACCTTACCTGACACCCTAGAACCACTTCAATTTGCTTATCGCCCCAATAGATCCACTGACGATGCAATCGCTTTGCATTGCACACTGCCCTATCCCATCTGGAGAAGAGGAATACCTATGTAAGAATGATGTTCATTGACTAGCTCAGCATTCAACACCATAGTAACCTCCAAGCTCATCATTCAGCTTGAGGCCCTGGGTCTGAACCCTACCTTGTGCAACTGGGTCCTGGACATACTGACGGGCCGCCCCCAGGTGGTGAAGGTAGGAAAAAACACCTCCACTTTGCTGATACTCAACACTGGGACCCCACAAGGATGCGTCCTCAGATGATGGCCCTGGGAGTGTGGTGCCAGAAAAATAACCTCTCACCCAACGTCAACAAAACAAAGGAGCTGATCGTGGACTTCACGAAACAGCAGAGGGAGCACCCCCCTATCCACAGACAGGACCGTAGTGGAGCAGGTGGAAAGCTTCAAGTTCCTCGGTGTACACATCACAGACAAACTGAAATGTCCCACCCACACAGAGTGTGGTGAAGAAGGCGCAACAGCGACAGCGCAACCACCCGAGCCACTGCCTACTCACCCCGCTATCATCCACTAGCACATTAGAGGCTGCTGCCCTATATACGTAAACTTGGAATCACTGGCCACTTTAATAACGGAAAAATTGTCACTTTAATAAGGTTTACATATTTTGCATTACTCATCTCATATGTACATACTGTATTCTATCCTATTCTACTGTATCTTATTCTATGCCGCTCTGACATTGCTCGCCCAAATATGTATATATTCTTAATTCCATTCCTTTACTTTAGATTTGTGTGTATTGTTGTGAAATTGTTAGCTATTACTGTTAGATATTACTGCACTGTTGGAGCTAGAAACATAAGCATTTCGCTACACCCCCAATAACATCTGCTAAACATATGAATGTGACAAATAAAATTTGATTTGATTTTCAGTACTCCCAGTGAACACTGTTCCTCACAGTGCATGTGTGTGTTCAGTACTCCCAGTGAACACTGTTCCTCACACTGTGTAGCTCATGATCATGATGACGTCAGTTCTATCATACCTTCTCCACTTCTATTAACAATGTATACTTCCTGAAATGTCTTTATTTAGGAAAATAAAAAAATTAGCAACACATGTATCTTTAAGACCAATCTTATATTAAATTACCTTTATATATATATTCCATACAAAATAGATACCTTCGTACGGTGACAACAGGGGAAAGAAAGAGATGAGAGTGAGAGATGCAGGGAGAGACACATAACAACAAAATGATCGATGGAACTGACGTCCTGTTCCACGGGGAATGACGAGAGACAAATTGCCTAGTTAAATAAAGGTAAAATAAAACAATGAATAAATAAACTGGTGGCATGGGAATCAATGCGACTGAGTGCACTGGCACTGCACTGCAAACATTGTACACATGTTCAGCATTTTAAGGCATGTAGCTATCCTATGAAGTTGTTTTGCAACAACATGTTCTGTTTGACCCAATAGCCCATTTTGGATCATTTACAGACGTCCAACGAAAGGGTGATAAAAGCCTATATCCTTCACTCATCACTGAAATGTGCCGATCATGGCAGCTGTCTTATCCACGGGAGGTTGGTGGCACCTTAATTAGGGAGGACGGGCTCGTGGTAATGGCTGGAGTGGAATTAGTGGAATGGTATCAAACACATGATTTCTATGTGTTTGATGCCATTCCATTTGTCTCATTCCAGCCATTATTATGAGCTGTCCACCCCTCAGCAGCCTCCACTGGTCTTATCATAATAATAACACAGTCATTTTGTCATTTTAAATATGAGATTTAGGGATGGATCGATCAGGAGATCATGGAACAAACACACGTCAGCTGTGTGTGTGTGTGTGTGTGTGTGTGTGTGTGTGTGTGTGTGTGTGTGTGTGTGTGTGTGTGTGTGTGTGTGTGTGTGTGTGTGTGTGTGTGTGTGTGTGTGTATGTGTAGTAGGTAGTGGAGATGATAATGTTTTGCAGTGAAAGCCTTGTGGTTCTCTGCGAATTCACTAAACTGTTACCGTATAGTTCCTCAGAGCTCTAGCCCTCCAGTACTCAATTATAAAACACACACACACACATCAGATGGGAGACTTGCGACCAGACTCGAACAGGCTCCTAATAGTCTGCCTGTAGGAAGCAGAAGTATGTGTGTGTATGTGTCACTGTGCTCCAGACCGTCTTTCCAACGGTGTGTGTGTGTGTGTGTGTGTGTGTGTGTGTGTGTGTGTGTGTGTGTGTGTGTGTGTGTGTGTGTGTGTGTTCCTTGGCCCTGCTCTGTATTCCATAATAATTCCAGTGTTATTTCTAGTGTGTTATGACCTGAGCTCCTCTAAATTTAGCTGCCCCTGTGGTGAGCCTCTGGAACACTTTCTACACTCCCACAACCATACTCAGTCAGTCAGGGGGAGGGAGAGGGGTGTGTGTGTGTGTGTGTGTGTGTGTGTGTGTGTGTGTGTGTGTGTGTGTGTGTGTGTGTGTGTGTGTGTGTGTACAGGTCATTGGGTCGATAATCCCCCTGTGCATTTTGAGGATTAGGAAATAAAACAGCTAATTGCTTTAAATACCGTGCACACACAGACACAACGCATACTACTGTGTTTCTCGCACACATCTTTCACAACTTATGTGACCAGCTGGACACCGGCCAGAATCCATAGGATCGCCGTAACAACTGCACACACACAGACAATATCTGATACAAAGGGCAACAAAGAGAGAGATAGAAAGAGACAGATGTACATATATAGAGAGAAAACAGAATGAGAGAGAGTTGAGGACTGATGAAAGCAGCTGAGAAGTGATAGCCAGGATGTACGAGCAAATAAAATTAAATAGTGAAGGAGAAAAGAAAGAATGAAAGGAAAGTAAAAACCCTGCAATGCAGACGATGATGCCACCCTGACTCAACCACAGCAGACGGACAAGGACGGAGGGATGGTCATTCTTTTCCCCTCTCTGTCCTCTCTCTCCCTACCTTATTCACACTTCAGTTTTGAAAAAGTCTTTAACCTTTACTTTACCATTCAAAACCAAAGAGGTGAGACTGGAATAGTGCATCGCAATACTCTAAAAGAGACTTCCTCTCCTGATCAAAGGGTGAATCTGAAATGGCTCTTATTTCCTATATAATGCATTATGTTTGGTCAGAGTACCATGGGGTGCACTAAAACATATACAGTACGAGTCAAAAGTTTGGGCACACCTACTCATTCAAGGGTTTTTCTTTATTTTTTGCTATTTTCTACATTGTAGAATAAGTGACAACATAAAAACTATGAAATAACACATATGGAATCATGCAGTAACCAAAAAAGTGTTAAAGAAATCTAAATATATTTTATATTCTTCAAAGTAGCCACCCTTTGCCTTGATGACAGCATTGCACACTCTTGGCATTCTCTCAACCAGCTTCACCTGGAATGCTTTAACAGTCTTGAAGGAGCTCCCACATATGCTGAGCACTTGTTGGCTGCTTTTCCTTCACTCTGCGGTCCAACTCATCCCAAACCATCTCAATTTGGTTAAGGTCGGGTGAATGTGGAGGCCAGGTCATCTGATACAGCACTCCATCACTCTCCTTCTTGGTCAAATAGCCCTTACACAGGCTGGAGGTTTGTTAGGTCATTGTCCTGTTGAAAAACAAATGATAGTCCTACTAAGCGCAAACCAGATGGGATGGTGTATCGCTGCAAAATGCTGTGGTAGCCATGCTGGTTAAGTGTGCCTTGAATTCTAAATAAATCAATGACAGTGTCACCAGCAAAGCACCCCACACCATCAAACCTCCTCCTCCATGCTTCACGGTAGGAACTACACATGTGGAGATCATCCGTTCACCTACTCTGCGGCTCACAAAGGCACGGTGGTTGGAACCAAAAATCTCAAATTTGGACCAAAGGACAGATTTCCACCAGTCTAATGTCCATTGCTCGTGTTTCTTGGCCCAAGCAAGTGTCTTCTTACTAGAGGTAACTCTAGGTCTTCCTTTCCGGTAGCGGTCCTCATGAGACAGTTTCATCATTGTGCTTGGTGGTTTTTGCAACTGCACCTGATGAAACTTTCACATTTCCTGACATTTTACGGATTGACTGACCTTCATGTCTTAAAGTAATGATGGACTGTCGATTCTCTTTGCTTATTTAAGCTGTTCTTGCCATAATATGGACAGGGTATTTTACCAAATTCTGTATACCATCACTCCCACGTCACAACACAACAGATTGTCTCAAACGCATTAATTAAGAAGGAAAGAAATTCCACAAATGAACGTTTAACAAGGCACCCATGTTAATTGAAATGCATTCCAGGTGACCACCTCATGAAGCTGGTTGAGAGAATGCCAAGCGTGTGCAAAGCTGTCACCAAGGCAAAGGGTGGCTACTTTGAAGAATCTCAAATCTAAAGTATATTTTGATTTGTTTGACACTTTTTTGGTTACTAGATGATTCCATGTGTGTTATTTCATAGTTTTGATGTCTTTACTATTATTCTACAATGTAGAAAATTGTGAAAATGAAGAAAAACCCTGAAAAGTAGGTGTGTCCAAACCTTTGACTGGTACTGTACAGTACAGTAGATAAGATAGATATACATATATACACACATATATATATATATACACACACACACACACAGTTGAAGTCGGAAGTTTACATACACTTAGGTTGGAGTCATTAAAACTCATTTTTCAACTACTCCACACATTTCTTGTTAACAAACTATAGTTTTGGCAAGTCGGTTAGGACATCTACTTTGTGCATGACACAAGTCATTTTTGCAACAATAGTTTACAGACAGATTATTTCACTTATTTTCACAGATTATTCCAGTGGGTCAGAAGTTAACATACACTAAGTTGACTGTGCCTTTAAACAGCTTGGAAAATTCCATAAAATTATGGCATGGCTTTAAGAAGCTTCTGATAGGCTAATTGACATAATTTCAGTCAATTGGAATCATTTGAGTCAATTGGAATCATTTGAGTCAATTGGAGGAGTACCTGTTGATGTATTTCAAGGCCTACCTTCAAACTCAGTGCCTCTTTGCTTGACATTATGGTAAAATAAAATCCTTGGGAGAAATTTCCAAATGTCTGAAGGTACCACGTTCGTCTGTACAAACAATAGTACGCAAGTATAAACACCATGGGACCACGCAGCCGTCATACCGCTCAGGAAAGAGACGCGTTCTGTCTCCTAGAGATGAACGTACTTTGGTGTGAAAAGGGTAAATCATTCCCAGAACAACAGCAAAGTACCTTGTGAAGATGCTGGAGGAAACAGGTACAAAAGTATCTATATCCACAGTAAAACGAGTCCTATATCGACATAACCTGAAAGGCCGCTCAGCAAGGAAGAAGTCACTGCTCCAAAACCGCCATAAAAAAGCCAGACTACGGTTTGCAACTGCACATGAGGACAAAGATTGTACTTTTTGGAGAAATATCCTCTGGTCTGATGAAACAAAAATAGAACTGTTTGGCCATAATGACCATCGTTATGTTTGGAGGAAAATGGGGGAGGCTTGCAAGCCGAAGAACACCATCTCAACCGTGAATTACGGGGGTGGCAGCGTCATGTTTGGGGGTGCTTTGCTGCAGGAGGGACTGGGGCACTTCACAAAATAGATGGCATCATGAGGGAGGAAAATTAGGTGGATATATTGAAGCAACATCTCAAAACATCAGTCAGGAAGTTAAAGCTTGGTCGCAAATGGGTCTTCCAAATGGACAATCACCCCAAGCATACTTACAAAGTTGTTGCAAAATGGCTTAAGGACAACAAAGTCAAGGTATTGGAGTGGCCATCACAAAGCCCTGACCTCAATCCTATAGAACATTTGTGGGCAAAACTGAGTAAGCGTGTGCGAGCAAGGAGGCCTACAATCCTGACTCAGTTACACCAGCTCTGTCAGGATGAATGGGCCAAAATTCACCCAACTTATTGTGGGAAGCTTTTGGAAGGCTACCCGAAACATTTGACCCAAGTTAAACAATTTAAAAGCAATGCTACCAAATACTAATTGAGTGTATGTAAACTTCTGACCCACTTGGACTGTGATGAAAGAAATAAAAGCTGAAATAAATTTCACATTCTTAAAATAAAGTGGTGATCCTAACTGACCTAAGACAGGGAATTTTTACTAGGATTAAATGTCAGGACTTGTGAAAAAGTGAGTTTAAATGTATTTGGCTAAGGTGTATGTAAACTTCCGACTTCAACTACACACACACACACACACGTATACTCATTGTGTATCAATTATTACTTTTCTATTATTTTATCTATTTTCATTCTCTCTGCATTGTTGGGAGGGGCCCGTAAGAAAGTATTTGACCGTTAGTCCACACCTGTTGTTTACGAAGCAAAAAAGGAACCTGTTGCCATTTCAGACAGGTAGGTGCTAAGTGGGAACATTCGAACGTCCCCACCCTAAATCCTAACTCCTAACCCAAACCTTAACCAGTAGCCTTACCTAAACCTAACCTTGACCCTTACCTTAACTGTTATCAATTTAAACTTCAATGGGTTACGTCAGAGTTGGTAGTCTCAAGGATGCGACTTAGACTTTTCCATTTCAGATGCATCCAAAAAGTTTGGCACCAATCGGCATCAACAGCATACCTGTCAGCTGGATGAGGGCGGAGCCTGTCTGAGCATACTGCCACACGTGATTGGTCATCAGTGATGATGTTATCCTCCCCCAGTACCAACACATCTGCATGGTACTGTATATTCCCAGTATTCCAAAGTCTGCTACTCCAACCGGCCAGGGAACATGAGGAACTACGTCCTCTGCTAACACAACACCCCCAGCTAAGCTACATTACAATGCTAAGCTACGACAAAAAAAATACTCATTGCATTGTGAGAAACTAGCATTAGACCCACAATGCTACGCTAGCTAAATTAGGCTAAGAGACACTTTTTGGGGATAAAACAAAAAAAGTGTATTGCTTTTAAGAAGTGGTGCTAAGCTAGGCTAATGTATGCTAAGCTAAGTAGCTTGCAGCCCCTCCTGTGTGAACTGCTGTCCTGTGTGGGTTTAGGAGAGGAACAGGCTTCTACCCAGACTGTTCTTAATCTCATGTCTTAACTCCCTCAGTGTGTGTGTGTGTGAGTCAGTGAGAGGGATAAGAGAATGGGGGGCATATGAAGTAATCCTGACAGTGGTCAGACACACACACACACACCTACCTTGAATGTGGACCCCTAAATGTGCCAGCGCTGCACTCTGTGTGTATGTGTGACTGTGTGTGTGTGGGGGGGGGGGGGGGATTAGAGAGAAGCTTCTTAAAAAATGTGAGGAGCGGTTCAAAAACCCCCTGAAACATTCCATGGTGAGACAGACACAGACAGGACAGACAGGACGACAGACACAGACAGACAGACAGACAGACAGACAGACAGACAGACAGACAGACAGACAGACAGACAGACAGACAGACAGACAGACTTTATTACTAAGTTGGTGTAATACCTCAGATGGACATGCATCCATAATACGTACAGTAACATATTGTGCTCAACCATTGGCTTAAAATGCCCAATGTGTGTTACTACAACGTCTGTGTTCACTATTAGCATTCTAGTCCTGCCATGACCCCAAGACAGCGGTCAGACAATGGTCAGAGACAGACCAACAGAACCACAACCACCTCCAGTAGTGAAGGAGAGAGAAGTAGAGAGAGAAGGAGAGATAGGAAGGATAGAGGGAGTATGAGGGAGTATGAGGAGGTTATTGAGGTGAGGAGTTACTCAGAGCCCAGCAGGTCACATGATAGAGTAGCTGTAGATCTCTTCAATCTATGTCTGGCATCTAGGGAAACTGCCATACCTACGTGACCAAGGGACAACAGGTCAAATAATCCTGTTGACAGTGTGTGTGTCCTTGTTACTGAACTTGACCATTCCGTACATCGTTCATCCTGAGAATGAGGATCATGGCATTGTGTTAAACAGTCAACATCAGAACAAGGCCTGTGTGTGTGTGTGTGTGTGTGTGTGTGTGTGTGTGTTTCATTTCAGCGCAAATAAGGAAAGACCAAATCAATCTCTGCTGTATGTGAAAGCCTACGTAATCTGTCTCTCTCTATGTAGGACACACACACACACACACACACACACACACACACACACACACACACACACACACACACACACACACACACACACACACACACACACACACACACACACACACACACACACACACACACATACACACACACACATACACACACACACATTAAAGGCTGCATACTAAGGAAGGCTCCAATAGGTCAAGTGAGCATTAGTTCCTTGCAGCCGCAGAGGAATTTACGCAACACACAGATGAGAAATGTGTGTGTGTCAGTCAGTATGTGCCACGGACCAGGACAAAGACAGATGGAAAGGGAAAGCAGAGGAAGGACAGAAGTTGCCTTCATACCAGCACACACACACACAAACAAACTAACCCTACAGCACACATGTTGATATAATAAGCTGATCCATAGCCTGTTAAAGTGCTATTCACACAATGGTTACGGTCAGAATTAAACTCATGAAAACTGATCTGAAACCAACTGTTAAAGGGGCCTCTATAAGGGGCCAGACAGAGAGAATGGGTCAGGCCGGTTTGGGTAATGTTAGGTTTGGGATAGCATAGGGGCGTGCCCACATACATTGCATCACTGGCATTCTCCAACTGGGGTTAGTGTTGGAGGGCTGTACTGGAATTCCTAGGATTCCCAAAAGCTGATGCCCATTCTCCAGAGCAGGACATAGAAAGAGAGATAAGTAAGGGCTCCTAATGATAAAACACGATCATATAAAAATGGCATTTTCCAAGTTAACTCACACTACACATTACTGACAGACAGTTTGTGAGAAAGGGGGGGGGGGGGGTCTGGGATGTGAATCTGTGTGTGTGTCAGGTTAATGTGTGTGTGATAGTTGCAGGTGTCACTACGTCCTGACAGAGACAAAGAGGATTGTCACTAGAGATGCCATCAGTGTCACACGGTGTCATTTATCTCCCCCTTGCTCGCTCTCTACACTGAGCTCGTTCTGGCTTTCTCGCTCCTTCCCTCTTTTTCCCCTTTCTTTACTTATGGGTTAGTGGTGCGCGGGTCAGCTGTTTGTTTACCCACACCCACCCACAAATGCTAATAACCCATCCGCAACCGAACGACTGTAAAGTGAAAATAAAGTGAAAATCTTAGGCCTACACCCGACCCTAACCCGCTAATATATACACTGAACAAAAAGATAAACGCAACAGGTAACGTGCTGGTCCCATGTTTCATGAGCTGAAATATAAGATTCCATAAATGCTCCATTACACAGGTGCACCTTGTGCTGAGGACAATAAAAGGCCACTCTAAAATGTGCAGTTTTGTCACAAAACACAATGCCACAGATGTCTCAAGTTTTGAAGGAGCGAGCAATTGGCATGCTGACTGTAGGAATGTCCACCAGAGCTGTTGCCAGAGAATTTAATGTTACTTGTTGCTTTTATATATTTTTTTCAGTATAGAAAATGCACTCTAGGCTACAGTCAAAGACAGTGGAATGATTTTGACGGTGCAGGATCTTTTTTGCCAGATTTATAGTGCCTCAAAAGTATTCACACCCCTAGACTTTTTACAAATTTTGTTGTGTTAAAAAGTGGGATTAAAATTGATTGAATTGTAATTTTTTTGTCAACGATCTACACAAAATAATCTGTAATGTTAAAGTGGGGGGATGTTTTTTTTTTTTTTTTTAAATGAATGGAAAATAAAACACTAATATATCTTGATTACATAAGTATTCAACCCCCTGAGTAAATACATGTCAGAATCACCTTTGGCAGAGATTTTCTGGGTAAGTCCCTAAGAGCTTTGCACAGCTGGATTGTAAAATATTTGCCCAATACTCTTTTAAATATTCTTCAAGTTGGTTGATGATCATTGCTAGACAGCCATTTTCAACTTAAGACCTAAATCTTTCCATAGATTTTCATTCCGATTTAAGTCACCACCATGTTTGAAAATATGAATAGTGGTACTCGTGGTGAAATCCCTGAGCGGTTTCCTTCACCTCCGGCAACTGAGTTAGGAAGGGCACCGGTATCTGTTTTTTTATTTTACCCCATTTTTCTCCCCAATTTTTGATCTTGTCTCATCGCTGCAACTCCCCAACGGGCTCGGGAGGTGAAGGTTGAGTAATGCGTCCTCGGTAACATGACCCGCCAAACCACGTTTCTTAACACCCACACGCTTAACCCGGAAGCCAGCCGCACCAATGTGTCAGACGAAACACCGAAGTCATCTCTGTAGAGACATGAAAATAGCTGTGCAGCGATGCTCCCCATCAAACCTGAAAGAGCTTGAGAGGATCTGCAGAGAAGAATGGGAGAAACTCACCAAATACAGGTGTGCCAAGCTTGTAGCATCATACCCAAGAAGACTCGAGGCAGTAATCGTTGCCAAAAGGTACTTAACCAAAGTACTGATTAAAGGGTCTGAATACTTATATAAATGTATTTTCTGTTTTTACATTTGCTAACATTTCTAAAAACCAGTTTTTTGCTTTGTCATTATTGTGTATTTTGTGTAGATTGATGAAGGAAAAAAGTATTTAATCAATTTTAGAATGAGGCTGTAACGTAACAAAATGTGGAAAAAGTTAAGGGGTATGAATACTTTAACTTGTCTATAATTAGATACATGCAGCTTCTCTTCTGGCATTATATGTTGCTCAAGAACAGGGTTTCCCAAGCTCGGTCCCGGGGCCTTCCCTGGGTGCACATTTTCGTTTTAGCCCTAGCAAATACACAGCTGATTCAATTTTTTTTTATTTTTTTATTTATTTCACCTTTATTTAACCAGGTAGGCTAGTTGAGAACAAGTTCTCATTTGCAACTGCGACCTGGCCAAGAAAAAGCAAAGCAGTTTGACCCATACAACAACACAGAGTTACACATGGAATAAATAAACATGCAGTCAATAATACAGTAGAAAAAGTCTATATACAGCATGTGCAAATGAGGTAGGATAAGGAAGGTAAGACAATAAATAGGCCATGGTGGCGAAGTAGTTACAATATAGCAATGAAACACTGGAATGGTAGATGTGCAGTGTATATATATCTGAATGTGCAAGTAAAGATACTGGGGTACAAAGGAGCAAGAGAAATAAATAAATACAGTATGGGGATGAGATAGTTGGATGGGCTATTTGCAGATGGGCTATGCACAGGTGCAGTGATCTGTGAGCTGCTCTGACAGCTGGTGCTTAAAGCTAATGAGGGAGATATGACCCTCCAGCTTCAGTGAGTTTTGCAGTTTGTTCCAGTCATTGGCAGCAGAGAATTGGAAGGAAAGGCGGCCAAATGAAGAATTGGCTTTGGAGGTGACCAGTGACATACCTGCTGGAGTGCGTGCTACAGCGACCAGTGAGCTGGAGTGTGTGCTATGGCCACCATAGCGACCATGAGCTGAGATAAGGCGGGGCTTAACTAGCAGAAACTTGTAGATGACCGCAATGGTGGGTAGGTCGCAATGGTGGGTAGAATATGGAGCTTTGGTGACAAAACGGATGGCACTGTGATAGACTGCATCCAATTTGTTGAGTAGAGTATTGGAGGCTATTTTGTTAATGACATTGCCGAAGTCGAGGATCGGTAGGATGGTCAGTTTTACGAGGGTATGTTTGGCAGCATGAGTGAAGGATGCTTCGTTGCGAAATAGGAAGCCGATTCTAGATTTAATTTTGGATTGGAGATGCTTAATGTGAGTCTAGAAGGAGAGTTTACAGTCTAACCAGACACCTAGGTATTTGTAGTTGTCCACATACTCTAAGTCAGAACCGTCCAGAGTAGTGATGCTGGATGGCAGGGCAGGTGCGGGCAGCGTTTGAAGAGCATGCATTTAGTTTTACTTGCATTTAAGAGCAGTTGGAAGCCACGGAAGGAGTGTTGTATGGCATTGAAGCTCGTCTGGAGGTTAGTTAACAAAGAAGGGCCAGAGGTATACAGAATGGTGTCGTCTGCGTAGAGGTGGATCAGAGAATCACCAGCAGCAAGAGCGACATCATTGATGTACACAGAGAAGAGAGTCGGCCCGAGAATTAAACCCTGTGGCACCCCCATAGAGACTGCCAGAGGCCCGGACAACAGGTCCTCCGATTTGACACACTGAACTCTATCAGAGAAGTGGTTGGTGAACCAGGCGAGGCAATCATTTGAGAAACCAAGGCTGTTGAGTCTGCCGATAAGAATGTGGTGATTGACAGAGTCGAAAGCCTTGGCAAGGTCGATGAATACGGCTGCACAGTAATGTCTCTTATCGATGGCCGTTTAGGACCTTGAGGACCTGAGGTGCACCCATGACCAGCTCTGAAACAGATTGCATAGCGGAGAAGGTATGGTGGGATTCGAAATGGTCGGTAATCTGTTTGTTGACTTGGCTTTCGAAGACCTTAGAAAGGCAGGGTAGGATAGATATAGGTCTGTAGCAGTTTGGGTCTAGAGAATCTCCCCCTTTGAAGAGGGGGATGACCGCGGCAGCTTTCCAATCTATGGGAATCTCAGACGAAACGAAAGAGAGGTTGAACAGGCTAGTGATAGGGGTTGCAACAATTTCGGCAGATAATTTTAGAAAGATAGGGTCCAGATTGTCTAGCACAGCTGATTTGTAGGGGTCCAGATTTTGCAGCTCTTTCAGAACATCAGCTATCTGGATTTGGGTGAAGGAGAAATGGGGGAGGCTTGGGCTAGCTCTTTCAGAACATCAGCTATCTGGATTTGGGTGAAGGAGAAATGGGGGAGGCTTGGGCTAGTTGCTGTGGGGAGTGGAGGGCTGTTGACCGGGGTAGGGGTAGCCAGGTGGAAAGCATGGCCAGCCGTAGAAAAATGCTTATTGAAATTCTCAATTATAGTGGATTTATCGGTGGTGACAGTGTTTCCTATCTTCAGTGCAGTGGGCAGCTGGGAGGAGGTGTTCTTATTCTCCATGGACTTTACAGTGTCCCAGAACTTTTTTGAGTTTGTGTTGCAGGAAGCAAATTTCTGCTTGAAAAAGCTAGCCTCTGCTTTTCTAACTATAATATAAGACACTTATATGTACCGACATTTGTTGTTTCTCTAAAATCTGCGATCGTGACACAAGGCGCTGCAAGGCGAACATGACACAAGGCGCTGCATGAACTGTCCCGTTGACGGGACGTCTTTCCCTAAGAAGTCCTATAACTAAGTAAAATACATATGCCTAAAGCCGACAAATACAAACAGTAGAAAATATCCTGATGAAAATGTTGGTTCTTTCAATCACATTCATCCATCTACTCCGCCTGTCTGCCTCACTTTCTATCTGTCTCGACTTGAGCTATTGCTAGTGAAGTGCAACATTGAATAAAATCATCACTTGGTCCAGCCAGACTGCTAGCGAACTTGCAACATTGTATCAACTAGCCTATTGTGTCCTCAGAGTTTCCTGCCCAGTGAGCTCAGGACAGAAAGCTGTTTTTATATTACGTTTCCATTGAATAAAAGGGATCATCAGATCATGATATTTTGAGCTTTCACACGGCTTGGTGAAGGCCAGGAATGTTGGAAAGATTGTTCAAATACTGAGGAACTATCATTCGCAATGGATGTTAAAAAACATACTTTGTTGACTTGTGTGAGGTGAAGAAGAAATGAGTGGTGTAAGTGGTCAGTTAAGACAATGGGCACTTTCCTACAGATGGATGCATTCTGGAGAGAGACGCACCATATCTTCGCCACACACCCCTGCCCTTCTTCTTGATGCAATATGTTTAACTATACTCAAGACACATCTTCACACATGCATTTCACTGACAGCCGCAACTCAAATCAGCTAGACCTATTGCCACTACCCAAATCGCTGGCTTCCCAAACACACTGGTGATTTGAAACAATCCACAGTAAAAAAAAAAAAAAAATGTAAGAAGCTAATGATCCTCTATGGCTAAGTCATGCTCCCCGGTGAAGTATTTTAATGATTTTATTTAGACAGGAGTAATTATAAAATGTTGGCAAAACATCAATTTACTTTAAGGAAATGCAGCATTCCAACTGTGCACCGGCCAACATTCCTTTCCAGTTCATAAGAAGCTGAAACCAGAGATCATTATATAATGACGAGTTCTCATGTCTCCACCCTAACAGTGGGAGTCTGTCCCAAAGGCGGGAAGGCAGGCGACAAGCTTAGGTCTGCATATTATTCCCATAGAAACGCATTGGGTTTATACTGGACAGAATTAGGCGAGAGTGAGCCCTCTCGCTTCGCCTCTTCCTCTCTGCTGAAACCAGAGAAAGTATCAGAGCGAGCGAAACAGCGCCCCTCTATATGAAGTCCATGTATCTGATGCTGTCTGGCCAGACATAGTATGACATGCCATACTCTTTTGGTCCAGACAGCATCAGATACATGGTCTACACATCCTGAGACAAAGAGGTGCTGTTTCGCTTGCTCGGATGCTTTACCTGAAATGTATGCGTCTTTCTGTTTGCCCGCGTCTCTGTCAAATAAATTATAAATATTTCAATATTTTATTTGGACAGGCAAGGAGGTACGGTAGGGCGGGCCAGGCCCCCTAAGGCCCGCCCATAACACCAGCCCTGATTTGGTGATTGGTCTGTAGGCTATTTGGCACCCATACCTTCAGGCCTTAACATTTAGGCTAATGCACTAATCCCAGATAGGGTTTCCTTTCATTATTTTTGGCTAAATTTAGCCTATAGATAAATTGCACAAGAATGATCCAATTATGGATTTTTTAAGGTATTGTTTTCTCTTTGTTAAACCCGCCCTTCATCCACACAATATTTAATGACCCTAAACCTGCCCACCCCGCAGCTATAGCCCCATTATGAGTCAACCCTCGCATCACTATTGCCTGTCTCACTATTGTATTTCTCCTTCCTTCCCCCTCTCCCTCGTGGTCTCTTTCTCTCTCTTAATGTTCAGTTTCCTCAGGGCTTCAGAACTAATTTCTCCTTCCTTCCCCCTCTCCCTCGTGGTCTCTTTCTCTCTCTTAATGTTCAGTTTCCTCAGGGCTTCAGAACTAATTTCTCCTTCCTTCCCCCTCTCCCTCGTGGTCTCTTTCTCTCTCTTAATGTTCAGTTTCCTCAGGGCTTCAGAACACATTTCTCCTTCCCCCTCTCCCTCCACCGTTCTCTCTACTTGTTCATCGACCAGATTGTTGCTAGTAATTATTTACTAGACGCAATGCACTCTCACACTCTCTTTTTCTTTCTCTCTCCCCCTATCTTCGTCTTGTTGCCCCACTGAGAAGATGTTGATTGGTCGCTAAAACAGAAGGGGTGATCCTATTGGTTCCGAAGACTGAGGGGGCGATCTTATTGGCTGATGGCCAGGCTGATCAGCCACAGCTGCGGCACTCTAACAATGCCCTCACTGTGGGTACAGCTGACACACACACACTTTCAAAAATAGCCCTGTAGCTAGTGACCAGCATTGATAATAGATTTCAAATCTGTCTTTCTTGCCATCTGTCTAGCCACCTCTCTCTCTCTCTTTTCCCTGCTTGTCCCTCGCTCTCTTCTAACTCTCTTTTCTCCCCTATTCCTTCTCTCTCCCTGATCATCCTGTTTTCCCCAGAATGTGTGTGCCAGCTGAATCTCTCCATCTCCCCCTGTGTCGTTCTCTCCATCCGCCCAGACCTCTAATAACAGGGTAGACTAACTGACTGAGACACAGGCCAGGGTTACCCTCAATGACCTGGAGGGAGAGAGAGAGCAAGAGAGAGAGACAAATCCAATT
>NC_092111.1:23409319-23494319 GCF_045679555.1 Salvelinus alpinus | reverse complement strand
ATATTATATACTGACCTATCCTCTAATCTAACCATTCCCTGGGATTACAGCCTTGAGATGCCACACAGTTATATTTAACACTTACATTTTAGTGGACACTCTTATCCAGAGCCACTCACAGGAGCAATTAAGGTTAAGTGCCTTGCTCAAGGGCAAATCGACATATTTTTCACAGTCAGCTCGAGATTCGAACCAGCAACCTTTTGGTTTGTGGCCCAACGCTCTTAATCGCTAGGCTACCTGCCGCCTTTAACACACATGCACAAACTCGTAAATCACACTAATGCTCGCAAGCAAGCACACACACAAACACACACACAAAGAGGGATGTGTGATATTGATTGTCAGCCCGACCCGCTGAGGCAGCGAGAGTGGCAGAGAAAAATTAGAGAGTGAAAGGAGAGCGAGAGACGAAATGTCAAAGTAATAAAGAGAGATGTTTCCTGTGTTTATCCCAATGCTGATATCAAAGAGAAAACACACACAGCCTACACTTTCACAGAACAAGGACTGTGTGTGTATGTGGCGATAGTCAGTTCCCATGGTATAACTGATGTCTGCCTCATACCTGTACTGCACATTACCGTGTGGACCACTGCAACTGTACTGACCTCCCTTACAGACATTAACACAGACACGCAATTACGTCACCACCCTGCAACAAGATAAGGAAGCAGGTCAACTGATAAGGTGTGATAGTGTAGTCATATGTAGGGTGTGTACAGTCCTGATTAAGCAGAGAGAAACAGAGGCTATTACCATCCCAGCAGGTGTCAATGTATTTCAAGTCCTCTGTTCATTAATCTATATCAATCATTTAAGCAACCAATCAATAAATTCAATTCCGTGTAGCATTATTCAAGTGATTCGTTTGTGGTAGTTAGTGTGAATTTTGCAGTCTTCTAAATTGGCATCGCACACACACACACGACACACACAGACCTTCTTTCTCTCACTAAAAAGAGGTCGTCCCACTTTCTTTCACTAATTTCTCTGGTGTGGGCTTGGGGGCCTGGGGAGAATTTGAGCTCTGGCTCAGTCTCTCATGCTGGGAGAAGAGAGATGCAGTTCCTTATAGTTATGTAGTTATGCTCTCATCGTGTTAGTATAATGTTATTACCATGTTATAGTTGTGTCATAGGCTAAATACAATAAAGGTGAATTATATGTCACTTTTGTTCGTCATATTTTCTTATAGTCGTCCTGTCAATAGCCATGTTATGTAGTGAGAGACATCTCATGGTCCTAGTTACAGCTCTGCTCCAATAGCTCAGCGTAAAGGTAAGTGAGTGTGTGAGCTCATCCATTCACAGATCAACGATAACTATTTTCCTTTACGCATTCTTGTACAACGATCATAAACAAAAGTCTGGGACGGTTGAGTGCTTTTAACACGTAAGGCTGGATCCTCACCGTCTGAAACGAGAGAGAGTGAGACAGAGTTAGAGACAGAAATGAGAGAGAGAACAAGAACGAGACAGAACGAGACAAACAAAGGGAAGACATGACAGAGAGAGGGAGAATGAGGATAAAAACATACCCGATGGCTAGGCACTACTAAGCAGGCAGGTCTTAAACCTGTACATGTTGGAACACCACCAGGAGGTGTTAAACAGGGAGGAAGTCAAAGGAAAAACAAAAGGGGAGGGACCTAGCAATGTGACACCCCAACTAACACATCGCAAACTATAGCCTTGGTCTATATAGTCTGCAGCAGGGATGGGCAACTCTGGACCTGTAGTGAGAAGGCTTGAGTAGGCCTACTGTACACTGAGTATACAAAACATTAAGAACACCTGCTCTTTCCATGACATAGACTGACCAGGTGAATCCAGGTGGAAAAAAATATGATCCCTCATTGATGTCACTTGTTAAATCCACTTCAAATCAGTCTAGAGATGAAGGGGAGGAGACAGGTTAAATAAGGATGTTTAAGCCTTGAGACATGGATTGTGTATGTGTGCCATTCAGAGGCTGAATGGCCAACAAGACAAAAGATTTCAGTGCCTTTAAACGGGGTATGGTAGTAGGTGCCAGGCGCACCAGTTTGTGTCAAGAACTGCAACGCTGCTGGGTTTTTCACACTCAACCGTTTCACATGTGTATCAAGAATGGTCCACCACCCAAAGGACATCCAACCAACTTGATAACTGTGGGAAGCAATGGAGTCAACATGGGCCAGCATCCCTGAGGAACGCTTTCGACACCTTGTATAGTCCATGCCCCGACGTAGATGCAACTCAATATTAGGAAGGTGTTCCTAATGTTTTGTATAACTATAACTATATTATGAATTCAGATGAGGACGTCGTAATAGTACACACAGTTCCTTGTTTCACTTCGCTTGAACTATCTCTGTTCCTGTAGTGTTGATGCCAGTATCGCTGTGTATTATAGAGATTATTTCAGAGCTGACTGTAGAGTGAGAGGGCTTGAATCTTCTCCAGCTACAATTTGCATGCATCCACACACACAAATACAAACACAGATAGACACAGAGGCACACACAGACGACTCAACCTGAGCTCAGCTGTCAATCAGAGCTTGGTTGCCCGCAGTGATAACAGGGCACAGCTCTGCTGCTTACCAAGAACTCTCCCTAGGGGTATCAAAATACCGCAATGACACCCCATAATAATTACCCATAATAATCCAGCCACAAAAGATGACACTAGACACTGATCTAAGGTCAGCTTTGAGTTTTTCCCTCTAAAAGTTGGGAAAAGCTTCAGGGAATGTAAGCTGATCCTAGATCTGTGCCTATGGGCAACTTCTACTAGAGCGCCAAAACACCTGGGACAGACAAACAGCTGAAGGAAGCACAAATGAACATTTTAACCAATCTCCATAGGAAGTTTCTACAACTCAAAAGAAATAGGGGGTAGGGTGTGGGTAATGGTTAAGGTTAGGGTAGACAAGTGGTTTAGGCTAGCCTAGTGCAGAGGTATTCAACTCTTACCCTATGAGGTCCGGAGCCTGCTGGTTTTCTGTTCTACCTGATAATTAATTTCACCAACATGGTGTCCCATGTCTAAAATCAGTCCCTAATTAGAGGGGAACAATGAAAAACTGTAGTGGAACTGGCTTTGAGGTCCAGAGTTGAGTTTGAGGGGCCTAGTGGTTAAAATTGGATGTGGTTGTAGACTGGGACTTTCTATCATGTCTCCCTCAAAGCAGGAAGACTGGATCCATCTTCACAGAGGAACTAACTACAGTCATAATGAGGATACAGCACTTCCCATGTGAGCTATTATCTACAGACACACCGAGTGGAGTCAAAGGCTTCCTTTTTAAAATGTATTTTACCTTTATTTAACTAGGCAAGTCAGTTAAGAACAAATTCTTATTTACAATGACAACCTAGGAACAGTGGGTTAACTGCCTTGTTCAGGGGCAGAACGACAGATTTTTACCTTGTCAGCTCGGGGATTCCATCTAGCAACTTTTCGGTTACTCGCCCAACGCTCTAACCACTAGGCTACCTGCCACCCCTTACCTTCCCCCTTCCTCTCTTCATCTCCTCGCACTGAGGTTTAGCCTGACCAGTGAGCCATTGCACAAACACACAAAGGGTTAATGTCACCCTTCCATCAACCCAATTGCCACCCTTTAAATGATCTAAGTAATAGATTTTTTACAATGGGAGTTTAGTGCAATACAGTAGTCATGTAGGCCTATAATGCAGCACCAATACATAGAACCCATCTATGAAATCATCAAGCTATAATGATAAGTCCGATTTGATTTTCAGCATATGGTTGTTGTATAATTTCATTCCTCTTAAGATTGTGATAGGTGGTTGATCCACCTAACGTTAGCTGTCACAGTAAGTACATTTTCCTCAATGTAGCTATCAGCAAAGTCAGAGCCAGTAAGGTAGAAAAAAGTCAAGTGCGAGTGTTAGTTCCCAAAAGGCGTGGGGTGTATTCATTACGGAAACAGTTTAGCGTTTAAGAACCAAACGGAAGCAAACAGAACAAAACTGATGTTTTTAAATTGACAAATTCAGGTACATCCCTCACCGTTTTATCATTCTGCTTGTTTAACAAACGTTTTTCAACAGAATCGGCAGAATGTCGGATACCGTTGCACAACACCTGTTGTTGAAAAACTTTTGCAACGGAAACATTTACTCCAAAACAGAAAACGTTTTGCAACAAATGACAGTTGCTATTGGACAAATTCAGGTAGGTCCCTCTCCGTTTCGTTCAGTTTACTCTGTTTTTTCCGCTTGGTTCCTACAGTAAAAGGTTTCCATTGCAGAACGTTTGCAACAGACCCAACGCTTTGCAACGGAATATGACTAATGAATACACCACAGATGATAAACACTAACCCAAAATGAGCTCCTTATTCAAGGCACATAAATTATCTCCTTCAGTCTAGAATTCAGAAATGGAATAATGGAATAGAAATTGAAGAATGTCAAATATCCACGGGCGAGCTGTTATCCATCTACTGATCAGGATAGATCCAGAAATTATGATTGCTCATAGCTCACTCAGCTAGCTAGCATGACTAACGTTAGCCGAGAAAATGGCTATGATCATATTTAATCTACTATGAAATCACACATTGTGCAGTCACTACTACTAATTTAGCAAATAGTACGTTACCTGAACTGTTTAAGATATGCATTGCAATATAAATAAAATGCATGCATCATATGATCATATTGGGTCATAGGGAAAACCGTATAACTAGGTAGCAAGCTAACCTAGCCATAGTTCAGACAGAGCAATGCATGCCACGGTATTGTTTACATAGCACGCTCGATTGTTTCCTATTTTGACAGCACGGAAACGATTAGCACGTTACATACGTTTTAGGTAACAATCAACTAACGTTCAGCTGTTTCAATGAAATATGTCTCTAACGTTATAGCTAGCAATCTGACAGTGAGCTGTTTGTGATTTCCCAGTCCCTTGGTTACCTAGTTAGCGACCTAGCTATATTTGATTCTGAACATAGCTAGCTAGCGGTTAGTTTGATAGCTCTCGCACCTAATGTAGTTATTTATCTATTTTTATAAACGTCAATGGTAGTACACAAGTCTATTGGCTATCTATCTAATGTGGCTATTGTCTTTGTATATGCCTAATGTAAGCACGATAGCTAGCTAATTTCGGGGTGAGTCGGTTATAAAAGCCAACCGAGCTAACATTATTTAGCATGTGTCTGGACGGAGTTGGGCTGCTAAGGGAGTCGCGAGCTCTCATAGCTGGTTGACATGGTTAGTTACATTTTAATGACTGTGTAACAAATGCACGACGGCTCTCACCATTATTTCTGCATAACAGCCACCCATTTATGATCATTTGTCGCTTCTACAAACGAGTAAGGACACCTGGGCGAATGTTTAGTTGAAACCTCCCCCACCCCACCATTGCACCGAAAACACAGTGCTCAATCGGGAACAATGCCCCCCCACCCCCATGTCGCCTTTACGGGACGGTTCTTTTGCTCTCCGCGATCCGTTTTCGGGCTTACCAGATTTAAAGAACGCCGCTATATCGGCTGCGTCCTTTGACGTCTCATCAGCTCCTTCCCCAGAGCTCATGATGGTGGCCACCAACAGCCGCGATCCCAACTAAATTCCCAATGCGGTGGAAGACAAAAATCAGTTCGTTCCTCGGAAAAGCGTAGGCCAAGAGACACAGGGACTGACAGAATCGTTCCTAGATGCTAGCGCCATAAGCAAACCTCCATCTTGGGTAATGCAAACGCACAGCCGGGCGGCCGCCGGGTTCCTCCTCCGAGTCGAGCCGAAAAGAGAGTCGTTGTAGACGCGAGGAGGGGGGTCAGAGGGGCATGGTACTCGGGAGGGGCTGGGTCTCTGTTCGGTGACTCTCCGGAAGCATTCGGAAACTGCCAGACAGAAAGCGGGCGAACTCGGGTTGACCGGCAACGACTGTCTGTGAGTCATTAATGAACATGACAGTGATTTGTGCTTTTTTTTTTAAATAGAGCATCATACTGGCTGTATTTCTGTATTTTGAAAGTTATATCAAAGATTTTTTATAACTAACCCAAGATAGACCACAGCCTTTCGTTTCCAATGGGAACACATTAGTAATAGTGGGCAGAACAAGCAAGGAGGTGGGCAGAGCCAAGCACAAGCTAGCAAGATCCTATTGGCCATTCTGGCAAATATTTGCATATTTCCGTTAGGGAACGCATACTCTGTGAAGTGCATGTGCGCAATAACTCAAATCGCCTTTGCACTCCTAAACAACAGGACTCTCTGTTCATAACAGATTCTAGGTCAAATGTTTAATTGATGAGAATGCAGAATGTCAGCCAAAATCCATCTTGTTCCATCTTCACCAAGTGCCTGCCACTTGGCTTCCTCTCACAAGTGGAAACACCAAGCGAATGCTTCAAATTTATACTTCCGGTGAAATATATGTTTTTTTCTGTGGTTCTATATCTTGAAAACTTGATTGCTAACATGCACATCGTTTTGGGACTATATCAACAATGGACTAATGAAACAAATACCAAAATATAGTTTTTGGGTGGAGTTTTCCTTTAAAATCAGTGTGCACTATGCAGATAGGTATATACATCTGTTTTTGTTATGAGATTAGTGATTTGCTAATCTTAGATAATATTAATATATTAGCCATTTCTGAGACTCACTTAGACAGCACCTTTGATGATACAGCAGTAGGAATACAAGGATATGACATCTATAGATAAGACAGGTATGTCTATGGGGGAGGTGTTGCTGTATATATTCAGAGCCATATTCCTGTAAAGCTCAGCAAGGATCTCATGATAAATGATGAAGAAATGATATGGCTGCAGGTTCACCTGCCTCATCTGAAGCCTCTTCTTTTAGAATGCTGCTATAGTCCACCAAGTGCAAGCTGTCAGTATCTGGACAATATGTGTGTGATGTTAGATAAGGCGCTAACAGAGAAATGTACTTTCTTGTTGACCTGAACATTGTTGGATCGATGATGAATTGAAAAATTGTATGGTTCGAATCAATGGTGCAAACAAGTCAGGCTGCTCAGCTGATTGGTTGACATACAGTACATAGAGACATTTTGTGACTAAATTTAACAAACAAAAATAAATTCTATTACCATAACAATATAAATGACATAAAAAACGGTGTTCAACAGATTTCACCCAAAACTACAGGAAATAAAAATCAATTTTTTATACATTTAAAAAAATATATATCCATCACTTTAACAGCCAATCATAAAACAAAGTTAAAATGCTAATTTGACCTTTAGCTTAATAGATTAATTAAGATAATTTGATTAAGTTTTTTTATGACATCAGGCCCACTGTCTTCTCTACAAGGGGTGGAACTACCTTTAGGGCACAAAATGGATGCGTTTTGAATAGTTTGCAAGAGAAAATGAAAATGAGTGTTTCTTATTGAACATGTCCCAGGTAGTCCCTCCCTGTTTCAGTCCATTTTCATCTATTTGGTGCCCACTGAAAATGAAGCAATATATTTTTTAACACCACGTATTATTCCCTACAGAATATGCCCCAGTGTTTTATTGAAATGGCCCCTCTCCTTTACGACTTAATTAATGTTTTAGTGAATACATTAGCAATGAGAGGCCTTATTCTTTGCACAGTGGTAAATTATAGGAATACTTACAGTATCAGTCAAGTGTTTGGACACACCTACTCATTCAAGGGTTTTTCTTTATTTATACTATTTTCTACATTGTAGAATAATAGTGAAGACATCAAAACTATGACATAACACACATGGAATCATCTAGTAAGAAAAAAGTGTTAAACAAATCAAAATATATTTTAGATTTTATATTCTTCAAAGTAGCCACCCTTTGCCTTGATGACAGCTTTGCACACTCTTGGCATTCTCTCAACTAGCTTCACCTGGAATGCTTTTCCAACAGTCTTGAAGGAGTTCCCACATATGCTGAGCACTTGTTGGCTGCTTTTCCTTCACTCTGCGGTCCAACTCATCCCAAACCATCTCAATTGGGTTGAGGTAGGGTGTTTGTGGAGGTCAAGTCATCTAATGCAGCACTCCATCACTCTCCTTCTTGGTCAAACAGCCCTTACACAGCCGGAGGTGTGTTTTGGGTCATTGTCCTGTTGGGGAAAAAATTATACTTCCACTATGCGCAAACCAGATGGGATGGCGTATCACTGCAAAATGCTGTGGTAGCCATGCTGGTTAAGTCTGCCTTGAATTTAAAAAACCATCACAGACAGTGTCCCCAGCAAAGCACCATCACACCTCCTCCTCCATGCTTCACGGCGGGAACCACACATGCAGAGATCATCCGTTCACCTACTCTGCGTCTCAAAAAGACACTGCTGTTGGAACCAAAAATCTCTAATTTTAATTCATCAGACCAAAGGACAGATTTCCACCAGTCTAACGTCCATTGCCCAAGCAAGTCTCTTCTTCTTAGTGGTGTCCTTTAGTAGTGGTTTCTTTGCAGCATTTCAACCATGAAGGCCTGATTCACGCAGTCTCCTCTGAACAGTTGATGTTGAGATGTGTCTGTTACTTGAACTCTGTGAATAATTTATTTGGGCTGCAATCTAAGGTGCAGTTAACTCTAATGAACTTATCCTCTGCAGCAGAGGTAACTCTGGGTCTTCCTTTCCTGGTCCACATGAGAGCCAGTTTCATCATAGCGCTTGATGGTTTTTGCGACTGCACTTGAAGAAACTTTCAAAGTTCTTGAAATGTTCAGTAATAACTGACCTTCATGTCTTAAAGTAATGATGGACTGTTGTTTCTCTTTGCTTATTTGAGCTGTTCTTGCCATAATATGGACTTAGTCTTTTACCAAATAGGGCTATTTTCTGTATATCACCCTTACCTTGTCACAACACAACTGATTGGCTCAAACGCAGAAGGAAAGAAATTCTCAAAATTAACTTTTATCAAGGCACACCTGTTAATTGAAATGCATTCCAGGTGACTACCTCATGAAGCTGGTTGAGAGAATGCCAAGAGTGTGCAAAGCTGTCATCAAGGCGAAGGGTGGCTACTTTAAAGAATCTCAAATCTAAAATATATTATGATTTGTTTAACACTTTTTTGGTTACTACATGATTCCATATGTGTTATTTCATCGTTTTGATGTCTTCACTATTATTCTACAATGTAGAAAATAGTACAAATAAAGAAAAACTGTTGAATGAGTAGGTGTGTCCACACTTTTGACTGGTACTGTATATGGATTTTTTTTAATGAGTAATTGTAGAGGAAGGTTAATGGCTGAAATGACATGCTACTGAATTATTAATCAGTACAGATGTAGGATCTTAATTTGAGCCAGTTTGCTACAGCAGGAAAATAGTCCTGCATCAACAGGATATGTGAATTATTATGTGGATCATAATTAATTAAATTTTTTATAGGGGTTGATACATTTTTTGTAAGTGAAAATCAATTCTGAATTTTCAAAGTGGAAATGATCAAATTCAGAAGCCTTTTAAACCTCAAACACACTACACTTTTAATGCTCTCCTGCAACAGGGTGATCAAATTAAGATCCCACATCTGTAGGACATTGGTTATTAATGGAACTTAGAACTTCATAGCATTTGATCAACCCACTCCATGGGTCATGCTTCAATTCACCTCCCATCAATGTCTTCAGATTGTGATGGTCATAGGTCATCATGATTTATGTAGTAAACTAAGCTGTGTGAGAACATTGTAACAACTAAACCAGTGTAATAAACATATCAGTGATCAGTAACAAGCCCTTCTTTTTATATGTTTATTTGCTCAATAAATAATCTGACAAGCCTTTGTTAGCAGTTATTGGATTTATTATCAACCAATAAACCTACCTTGATTATCAGTACAGTAGATTAGTGAATGGACCTGATGCATGCACTGCCAAAAGCAGCCAGAAGAGGGCACACTAAACATACTGAATCACTGCTCTTCTCAGAAGTGCATGAAACAGATGCATGTGTATGAATGACATGTCATTGTGGGCTCTTTCGGTGCGTTATCATATGTGCTTTTTGTGCGTGTGTGTGTGTGTGTGTGTGTGTGTGTGTGTGTGTGTGTGTGTGTGTGTGTGTGTGTGTGTGTGTGTGTGTGTGTGTGTGTGTGTGTGTGTGTGTGTGTGTGTGTGTGTGTGTGTGTGTGTGTGACAACTGAATGACCTGAACCCCCAGGTGTTCCCCTCCCACAGAGAGAGAGAGCGAAAGAGAGAAACTAACCAAATATCACCATCTCCCTCTCAAATGTCAGACCCATAATTGGATTACTCCTGGGTTTCTACTGGGCAGAGAACACACTGACTGAAACTAATGAAAGAAAGAAGGTCTCTCTCAATTAAATTCAAAGGGCTTTATTGGCATGGGAAACATATATTTACATTGCCAAAGCAAGTGAAGTAGATAACACAAATACAGATAGATAATAAATAAATAAATAATAATAAACAATAAAAAATTAACAGTAAACATTAAACTCACAAATGTTTCAGAGGAATAGAGACATTTCAAATGTCATATTATAGCTATATACAGTGTTGTAACGATGTGCAAATAGTTAAAGCACAAAAGGGAAAATAAATAAACATAAATATGGGGTATATTTGCAGTGGTGTTTGTTCTTCACTCGTTGCCCTTTTCTTGTGGAAACAGGTCACAAATCTTGCTGCTGTGATGGCACACTGGTATTTCACCCAATATACATGGGAGTTTATCAAAATTGGATACGTTTTCAAATTCTTTGTGGGTCTGTGTAATCTGAGGGAAATATGTGTCTCTAATAAGGTCATACATTTGGCAGCAGCTCAGTTTCCACCTCATTGTGTGGTTAGTGTGAACGTAGCTGGTCTTCTCTTGAGAGCCAGGTCTGCCTAGCTTTGCTCACTGAGTCTGTACATAGTCAAAGCTTTCCTTAATTTTGGGTCAGTCACAGTGGTCAGGTATTCTTCCACTGTGTACTCTCTGTTTAGGGCCAAATAACATTTATGTTTGCTGTTTTTGGGTAAATCTTTTCCAATGTGTCAAGTAATTATGTTTTTGTTTTCTCAAGATTTGGTTGGGTCTAATTGTGTTGCTGTTGCTGCCCTGGGGCTCTGTGGGGTCTGTTTGTGAACAGAGTTCCAGGAATAGCTAGCTTCTCTAGGTTATTCTCTCTTGTTATGGGAGGTTTGGGAATCGCTTCCTTTTAGGTGGTTGTAGAATTGAACGTCTCTTTTCTGGATTTTGATAATTAGCAGGTATCAGCCTAATTCTGCTCTGCATGCATTATTTGGTGTTTTACGTTGTACACAGAGGATTTTTTTTGCATTCTATCTTAACTCTCCTTTATCTCTTTCTTTCCATCTCTCATAAGATGGGCTCTATTCAAACAGGTGTATGCTGCCTTTCATGGGCTCCTGAAACAGCCAGACGTCATTCAGATTGAATGGCCAGTAGTTGCATCACCATCTGTGGTGTCTTTCACTGGGAGCCTGGGACGTTAACGTCTTAGGGCCTTGTTGAATGATGAGAAAGAACATTTCTCTTTCTTCTTTTTTTCTCTCTTTCTCTCTCTTTGGCTTTCTCCTCTAGAGTCTATGCGTGTTTGTGTGTGGTGTGTGTGTGTGTGTGTGTGTGTGTGTGTGTGTGTGTGTGTGTGTGTGTGTGTGTGTGTGTGTGTGTGTGTGTGTGTGTGTGTGTGTGTGTGTGTGTGTGTGTGTGTGTGTGTGTGTGTGTGTGTGTGTGTGTGTGTCTGTGTGTGTGTGGGCTCCCCGTCTCCCTCGCGAGTGTGTGTGATACTCCATCCCAGCTTGCTGCACAGTGTGTCTTTTATTGGCCTATCTCCTGTTGTTCCTCTGTAATTATGGTAGACAGAGAGAAAAACAACAGCAGGTGGAGAGAGAGAGAGAGAGAGAAAGAGAGAGAGAGAGATGGACAGGGGGTGAGATGGACACATACACAGATAGGGCATCTGTGTATGTGTGTGTGGAGATTGATGGAGAGATTGATGTATCTGTGTATGTGTGTGTGGAGATTGATGGAGAGATTGATGTATCTGTGTATGTGTGTGTGGAGATTGATGGAGAGATTGATGTATCTGTGTATGTGTGTGTGGAGATTGATGGAGATTTTTTTTACACCTTCTTATAGTGCGTTATCATATGTGCTTTTTTGTGCGCCCGTGTGTGTGTGTGTGTGTGTGTGTGTGTGTGTGTGTGTGTGTGTGTGTGTGTGCAGAGCCATCACTTTGAGCTGTTAGGATTAACTAGGATTTCCAATTGTGCTCCTGTCACACCGTGTCAAGTGGTTAGAACTCCCACACCACTCTGATATGTCCCAACATACAGGAATGTCCCAACATACAGGACAGGCAACCTGACCATTAGTGTTATTACACCCAGGGGCTGACACACACACACACACACACACACACACACACACACACACACACACACACACACACACACACACACACTCAGAAACACTCAGACACACCCACTCACAACACAGCAGAGGAGGCTGGTGAAGGGAGAGCGGCTCACAATAATGGCTGCAATGGAGTGAATGGAGTGGTATCATGTGTTTGATACCATTTCATTCATTCCGTTCCAGTCATTTCTATGATCATGTCCTCCCCAATTAAGGTGCCACCAGCCACCTGTGACACACACACGCACGCCGCCTGTTCCACAAGCAATCAGAGCTGGGGTGAGCTGACCACACATTAGAGAGACAGACTGCTGGCTCAAAGCAATCAGTGGACCAGGCAGAGGACCGGACTGGTCATTATGTTAGCTCATAATCACACCCATTTAGCACTCTTTGGGGGCATTATGTTCTTTGTAGAGCTGGAGAGCTGTTAATGCCTCACAACTAAATACTGTCTATTTTTCATTTTGATCAACACTTTATAGGAGATTTGGCATAATATCAGTTACTGTTAGTAATTTTTGTAATGCATTTTCATGTGTATTTTGTAAAGGTGCATACAGTGGGGCAAAAAAGTATTTAGTCAGCCACCAATTGTGCAAGTTCTCCCACTTAAAAAGATGAGAGAGGCCTGTAATTTTCATCATAGGTACACTTCAACTATGACAGACAAAATGAGGAAAACAAATCCAGAAAATCACATTGTAGGATTTTTAATGAATTTATTTGCAAATTATGGTGGAAAATAAGTATTTGGTCACCTACAAACAAGCAAGATTTCTGGCTCTCACAGACCTGTAACTTCTTCTTTAAGAGGCTACTCTGTCCTCCACTCGTTACCTGTATTAATGGCACCTGTTTGAACTTGTTATCAGTATAAAAGACACCTGTCCACAACCTCAAACAGTCACACTCCAAACTCCACTATGGCCAAGACCAAAGAGCTGTCAAAGGACACCAGAAACAAAATTGTAGACCTGCACCAGGCTGGGAAGACTGAATCTGCAATAGGTAAGCAGCTTGGTTTGAAGAAATCAACTGTGGGAGCAATTATTAGGAAATGGAAGACATACAAGACCACTGATAATCTCCCTCGATCTGGGGCTCCACGCAAGATCTCACCCCGTGGGGTCAAAATGATCACAAAAACGGTGAGCAAAAATCCCAGAACCACACGGGGGGACCTAGTGAATGACCTGCAACCAAAGTAACAAAGCCTACCATCAGTAACACACTACGCCGCCAGGGACTCAAATCCTGCAGTGCCAGACGTGTCCCCCTGCTTAAGCCAGTACATGTCCAGGCCCGTCTGAAGTTTGCTAGAGAGCATTTGGATGATCCAGAAGAAGATTGGGAGAATGTCATATGGTCAGATGAAACCAAAATAGAACTTTTTGGTAAAAACTCAACTCGTCGTGTTTGGAGGACAAAGAATGCTGAGTTGCATCCAAAGAACACCATACCTACTGTGAAGCATGGGGGTGGAAACATCATGCTTTGGGGCTGTTTTTCTGCAAAGGGACCAGGACGACTGATCCGTGTAAAGGAAAGAATGAATGGGGCCATGTATCGTGAGATTTTGAGTAAAAACCTCCTTCCATCAGCAAGGGCATTGAAGATGAAACATGACTGGGTCTTTCAGCATGACAATGATCCCAAACACACCGCCCGGGCAACGAAGGAGTGGTTTCGTAAGAAGCATTTCAAGGTCCTGGAGTGGCCTAGCCAGTCTCCAGATCTCAACCCCATAGAAAATCTTTGGAGGGAGTTGAAAGTCCGTGTTGCCCAGCAACAGCCCCAAAACATCACTGCTCTAGAGGAGATCTGCATGGAGGAATGGGCCAAAATACCAGCAACAGTGTGTGAAAACCTTGTGAAGACTTACAGAAAACGTTTGACCTCTGTCATTGCCAACAAAGGGTATATAACAAAGTATTGAGATAAACTTTTGTTATTGACCAAATACTTATTTTCCACCATAATTTGCAAATAAATTCATAAAAAATCCTACAATGTGATTTTCTGGATTTTTTTCCCTCGTTTTGTCTGTCATAGTTGAAGTGTACCTATGATGAAAATTACAGGCCTCTCTCATCTTTTTAAGTGGGAGAACTTGCACAATTGGTGGCTGACTAAATACTTTTTTGCCCCACTGTATAACCATTTTGCTTTCAAGTAACTATTTTTAGATTGATCAAGTGCAGACGAAGGAGATGGGAAGAAAAGAGAAAGCCACGTTTAGATTATTGAGATGCAGCGATCTATCGGGTGATATTGCACCCAAAGATCTGTATAACTAACCCAACATAGACCACAGTCTGTCGTTTCCAATGGGAGCAAATGAATCATAGTGGGCAGAACAAGCAAGGAGATAGACAGAGCCTAACATGAGATAGTGAAAACCTACAGTATAGGCATGTTCTAGCATGCATATTTCCGTTAGGGAACGCATGCTATGTGAAGTGCCCGTGTGCAATAACTCAACTCGCTCTTGCACTCTTTCTAAACAATGCCATTTTTTTAAACTTGGCAAACGTAGTCTACAAAACTTAGTCCATTCTGTTCGTAACAGATTCTACTATAGGTCAAATGTTTCATTGAGAAAATCTGCAGAATGTTGGCCCAAATTCATCTCGCACCATCTTCTCCCACTGCCGGGCACTGGGCTTCCTCTTGCCACCATATTTGGTAGTGAGTGAAAACGCCAACCGGATGCTTCACATTTATACACCCGGTGAAATATCTGTCTCATTGTTCTATCTGTGGTGTACCTGTGGAGTGTGCACTGGATTCGAATCGTATCAACCATACACGCCCCTTGTAGCTATTTTTTTTAGGGTAGCTAATCAGCTAAGCTAGTTTTAGTTGTGGAAACTTATTTTTTTAGACCTAGATAGCTATAGTCTAAACTTGCTTTGTTATCCTATCTGTGTATAGTTACATTCCACCATGACGAACTGAACCAAAAGAGAGAACCTATTATAACGGTGACTCCAAGGTATGGATGGTTGCTAAGTTACTTGCTAGCTCATGTCAGCTAATGGTTTAGCTAACTTTCTTAGCTAGCTAGCTATAAAATATATTTATCTATTTTTTGTCCGTCTTACCCTCACCTTTTTCTCTTTCTCTCCCTAACACCTTTGTCTCCCCCTCTCTCTTTTCTCTCTCTCCCTTCACCTTTCCTCTCTCCCTCTCACTCCGGTAGTTTTGAAAACCCGAACCAATGCCACACAATAGGGTAGTTTTTCCGAGAGTAATGTTGCTCCCTCACCCCCTCTTATCTATCACACCTCTTGCTGTAACACATTTAGCTAGCTAGCTACAGTATATAATCACTAATGTTATATCCCACTGTCTTCCACGTACTCCCTCTGTGTCTGTCTGTCTGTCTGTCTGTCTGTCTGTCTGTCTGTCTGTCTGTCTGTCTGTCTGTCTGTCTGTCTGTCTGTCTGTCTGTCTGTCTGTCTGTCTGTCTGTCTGTCTGTCTGTCTGTCTGCAGCTGCCTCTCTCCACCCTCCTCTCTGTCATACGCACGCACACACACACACACACACACACGCACACGCACACGCACACGCACACACACGCACAAGCACATCCAGCATCCTATAATTAATATTTCTTATCCAATAATCCATAAGCACGAGAGGCATCCTTATGCGATTGCATATACCTGCGGTGGAGGATTATGACAACAAACTACACCCTAACGATAGAGAGCACTCCAACAGCAGGGGACTAGACATGTACTCTGAGGTAACTACCCACTGGGCACACACTGGTAGAATCAACGTTGTTTCCACGTTATTTCAATGAAATTACGTTTAACCAACATAGAATAGACGTTGAATTGATGTGTGTGCCCAGTGGGTAGCTAGCTATTTGGTCATCCTGTTGTTGCAGGATAAAACAAAATGTTTTGAATGATTACAATTTCTACTTTAAAATGTCATACTTTAGTTGCCCTAACGGAAAATCTATCAATCTCGAGAAATGTTTTTCTCCATTAATTGTAATCCACATAATAATTCATATTTTCTGTTGCTGCAGGATTATTTTCCGACTGTGAGTAACTGGAGCAAATTAAGATACTGCAGCTGTACAGTAACACCTGTTGCTCCTACGCTGATCTAAGTGGGTGATGTTAGGATTTGGGGAGGGTAAAGGGATGTAGTCTCCCTGTATGCCATGATATGGTTATTATGACCACTATGTGTACTTAAACCATAGTGTGTTATAACCTCTGTCAATGGGTTTGGACCTTTATGGCACAGGTGTTAATGGGCTCACTCTGAAACCACAGAGTTTTGGCTCAAGTCCCTAGACCTCTGTCTATGAGAATTCCTACCAGGCACATTTGAATAGCCTGTTATTAGACCAGTCCAAATCTAGCTGTAGTTTCATGAAACTAGTCCTACATTTTCCCAGTTGACAATGCCTTTGACTGGAAGCAGGTGTGGCAGCATCTGCTCTAGCCGGCAAGTGCGTAGTTAGGTCGAATGAAGTAAATAGCTACAGCTAACAGCTGGCTGTCACTGTATGCCACTGGTGGTTGTTAGCGAGGTGGATGTTTCCCAACGCCTGCTGTGCTGCAACTATGTCAGAGTTATTATGCTTGTCAGGTAGGAAGCAGCACCAGTGTTTGGTCTATTTTCTGGGTCAGTGAAAGCGGAGAAGTTGGCTAGCTAAACATGTGGATGCACACACACACACATACAGTACGTACACATCCTTGTAGAGTTACAGTAAAGTTAAGGCTCTGAGGGGTGGCCAGTCCTCTTCTGGCCACCCCATTTTTACTAATACTGTAGAACTTTGTTCTAGAGCTGTATCCGTACCGCTTGGATGCAGTGATCACAATATAGAGGCTAAATCCAGGAAAGCCAAAGTGCCAACAGCTGGGCCTAAAATAGTGTATAAGAGATCATACTAAGTGTTATCTTTCTGAGAGTGGTGTGAACTGGGGGAGATAGATACACAGATATGATCAAACTCAGCTACAGCATCAACCAACCTCCAATTACAGTTGTAAAACACAGAGATTCTGGGTCGTTCCACCAATTTGGTACCGTTTGAAAGTGTAACTTGGTCAAAAAAAACTTTAGATCTCACCTAATTTCAACATTCTGTCAAAAAGAGCACATTTTCCCATCTCAAGAGGTTAAATAAAAAAAATACTACAGTAAGTGCCTATTAAGTGGCAAAAAATAATAACAGCCCACCTAACAATTCTAGGGAGAGAGGACATTTTTGTAATGTTACCCGTGTTCAATGTTCAGTTTTCTGTTAGTTAGGGGAACATTCTATCTACTGTTTGTTAGCAAAAATCTACTGAGAACCTTTTTAACACGTTTTAGTGTTAAAGTTAGGAGAACATTAACTTAATGTCAAGCAGAAAGGATTTAGTACATGATTACTGTCACGTTCTGACCATAGTTCTTTTGTGTTTTCTTTGTTTTAGTGTTGGTCAGGACGTGAGCTGAGTGGGCATTCTATGTTGTGTGTCTAGTTTTCCCGTTTCTATGTTTGGCCTGATATGGTTCTCAATCAGTGGCAGGTGTTAGTCATTGTCTCTGATTGGGAACCATATTTAGGTAGCCTGTTTGTGTTGGGTTTTGTGGGTGGTTGTCTTTTGTCTTTGTGTGTCTGCACCAGACAGAACTGTTTCGGTTTTTTCACATTTGTTGTTTTGTATTTTTGTAGTGTTCAAGTTTATTGTCTTTATTAAAAATGATGAACACTAACCACGCTGCGCTTTGGTCCTCTCCTTCGTCAACAGAAGAAAGCCGTTACAATTACAATGTTCTCAGAACATACAACAATGTTCTAGACATGTTTTATGGGACATTAATGTGTCCAGTTTTCTGAGGGTTAGGAGAATATTCCATCAACGTTCCACCAAACCAGTGGCGACCCGGGATTCAGATTTTGAGCCCCACCTGTTTAGCAAAAAAATATACAGTACCAGTCAAGGACACACCTACTCATTCAGGGGTTTTTCTTTATTTTTAATATTTTCTACATTGTAGAATAATAGTGAAGACATCAAAACTATGAAATAACACATATGGAATCATGCAGTAACCAAAAAAGTGTTAAACAAATCAAAATATATTTTAGATTTTATATTCTTCAAAGTAACCACCCCTTGCCTTGATGACAGCTTTGCACACGCTTGGCATTCCCTCAACCAGCTTCACCTGGAATGCTTTTCCAATAGTCTTGAAGGAGTTCCCACATATGCTGAGCACTTGTTGGCTGCTTTTCCTTCACTCTGTGGTCCAACTCACCTCAAACCATCTCAATTGGGTTGAGGTCGGGTGATTGTGGAGGCTAGGTCATCTGATACAGCACCATCACCATCAACACAATGACTGTAGTACTCGCGCTACTAAAACACTCGACCACTGCTACTCCAACTTACGGGATATTTTGGCATGAATACGTGTCACATATCAGTTTGTAAACAATGTAAAAAATATATTTATCCTTGAGTTAACAAAGCCACATACAAACATGGTCTCTTTTTTGTTTTCTTGAGTAAGACAGCTCCAAAATGCAGGTGTTTCAGCATAGTTCAGTGCTTTCTGTGGTGGTGGGGCAAGCCAGCAGAAAATACGGAGCGTTGCGCCGTAATTGGCTCAGTGTTCTGTCACTCATGGGGACACTACGTCACCGCCAAGTCTAAGGTTAGACCTCAACATTGTCTAGCCCCTTGGGTGCTGCCATAGAGTTACATTAGAAGTGCCCATCCAAGAAGGCTCAAGGTCATTGGCCACAGATAAAATGACGTCAAATCAAGTTATATGTACAGTAGCTTTGATTGGACTGATCATGTCAACATCATACTTTCAAAATCTTAGCTAGCAGTCATCACCATGAATCAAGTCGACAATCTACTGACAAATCCTTTTTAATCCTTGTCATATGAAAATAAATAATGAAGAGAAATTCTAGATAAAACGTATTGGTGCTCATCGGCCATTGGACATAAACATTACACAACATGTTGGAAATCGCAAATTCAAAGATTAGTGGTTTGGAATGAATCGGTGGCCAACTACAAGCATTGCAAAGCAATCAATATCCTGCTATTCAGTGGAATGGGTGTGTGGTACAAGTCTGCGTTTAAGGGTCTCTTTTCCAAGCTTAAAAGGATAAACATTCAACATTGGCCATGCTGTCAATCCAGCATGACTTCTGCCGCGTTCAAAACAACTGGAAACTCAGAACTGGGAAATCTCAGACTTCAGTGAGTTCAAGACAACTGGGAACTGGGAAAATATGGGAAAATATGTTTTGAACGGTCATCCAACTTGGAATTGCAAGTCGGGAACTCTGGCCTCTTTCTAGAGCTATGACCTGAAGATCACTGACATCATGATTCAACCTTGTTTTTTCTGAGTTCCCAGTTGTTTTGAAAGCACCATAAATCCAGAGAATGCCAGACTTTGATGACAAAAGTTGCCCACGAAGGAACGCCGCACCACCTTCCTGTTCAAGTGAGCACAGCACAACAATGTGAGTCCAAAAATGTATTGTATGTTGCTGCATAAATTATGTTATATTCCAGGGAGATATGTATACTGTAGCTAAGAAAGTAATACTAAGTGTATGTTGTGTGGTAAGTTGTTAGTAGCCCATGTGCCTCATCCTAATAATTTGGTCTCTTTTCAAATAGTTATATTGACTACGTCCATCCTTGCTCACTCATCATTGTTTTAATCGAAATTACGGATTACCTCTTATCCGCTCGTCTTCCCTTTATGCCATAGTTTGTACATCTCAAGTGTCAGTAGAAACCACATTTGTTTAAGCAAGTCAGCCATGTCAGCTATGTTCTTTTAAAAGGCAGTAAATGAGGCTGAAAGAACTGTTTCGCTGCAAGACAAGGCTCCGTTGATAGCCAGGTGTAGCAGTGGTAAGGTTTTGGGACTGCTGTTGGGACTCTGCTGTTGGGACAGCTTTATGTAGGCCCTAACAGTTTGTGGGCACTGTTTGTCACTGTTATAGTGCAATTCACTTCAAATTATTTATTTTTTGCCCCACCAAGATTTACATGCTAAAATCACCACTGCACCAAACATACAAAGGAAATGGTTGTCATGTTCTCAGAATATATTATATTAATGTTCTAGACACGTTTCATAGGACGTTGCAAGAACATTCATGTGTCCAGTTTTCCGAGGAAAATATTCCATCAACATCCCACCAAACACGCACATGACATGGTATTTAAATGAGGGGCTATGTGTTCTATAGAAAATAATGAACTTCCACAGAGTTGCATTATTTCCCAGAGAACGCATAGAGCCCCAAGTTGATTATCCCTTTTATATAATTTTACTATAATTTAACACATTTGCCACAAGAAATGTGTTCAACATCCACTGAAGTAGCTGGCAAGTTTAGCTACAGTAGTTGCCTTGGTAACCAGAAAAACAGACTTGCTAGTTTAGCCAACCAAACCATCAGTCCTAGCTTGCTATTATGAAAATCAAATTAAACAAAACCCTTAGTGTTTTTACTTCGACTTTTGTTTTAAAATGCAGCTCAAACAGAACAGGTAAAATGAACTATAGGCATTGAATTCTACCATTATATGGTAAAATTTGTAATTGAGTTTGTATTTGACTAAAATGTTGTTCTCTTTCTCCTCTATTAACTCAAAAATAATGGGAGCATTTCCACAAGGAAAAGGTTATAACAACACCACTGACATCCTTTCTTTGATTTTCGGCTTTACAATAGCCTATTGGAAAAGAGTTAGCCTACAGCATGAATACCGTTAGCATTAGACAAGGGTTTAAAAAAATATATAACACGTTGGTAGAAATATGCTTCTGAACGTAATAAACAGGTCACTTGAAAAAGTAACTGTAATAATATTACAATATTTGAAGACAGTAACTCGTTTTATTACTCCGTTACTCATAAAATTAATATATATCTGTAAGTAATATATTACCCCAAACATTGGTCCCAATTGATTCTGTTGTAATTTGTCCACATTACATTTGTTCACGTGTTGTGATTTTCCACATTAAAACTTTGAGATGGAACTATGTGTTTTTGTTTTGTTTTGGTATAACTGGCACCATCATTGCTTAAATGTCCAATGTGAGAAAATACAGACATGCTACTGTAAATATACCAATTTCTGATATTCTGAGAATATGGCAACCATGTTCTGGGTATGTTTCTATCAGAAGCAACCCTACAACCTGAGCCATGTTTCAGAAACAAATTAGGAATGTTCCAGATAGAAATGCAATGACGAGAGCTGATGTGATTCCGTATCAGAGACACATGTTTGTTCTACATGTTATATTGGGTGTGAAAGATGATAGCTGAGAATCTCAAAGAGAACTCTCTATCTAAAATTCTATCAACTCCATCTTTCAGTGAGAAACTAATTAAGTGATAATGCTCGAGAAGCCCGTGTTTCGGAGGATATATTAGCATGGGTGTTGTTAGGCCCGAGACGAAGTCGATATATCCTCCAAACACCGGCTTCGAGGGCATTATCACTTTTATTCAACAGGTTGCCAATATATTCAAATAATGATTGACATATTTTCATTAAAAACGTTATTTTGTTAAATTTATTAATACTATTTCATCCTTCCACAAGATATAGTCCCAATACAAATCTAGCGTCGCTACCCAAGCCGGCTGGTTGTTAGTTCTATCAGTTCGGTTGCCAGAGACGCGACCCAGTCGTTTTCTCTTTTTGTTCTGTATCTACTGTATCTACAGTATCTACTGTATCTACAGTCATTCATTTTAAATGTTCCATTGTCATACTAGCTGGCGACGTTCTTATCCCTTGCTTGCTAGCTAGCCAACTACGGCTAACTTAGTCACATCAAACAGTGCAGCCAGAATAACAACAGTAGCTGCATTTGCATTTGTTTAAGCTGTTTTCTAGTGAAATTTATTTGGATACATCCATAACAATGAGTTAATGAGGCGCGATTTTGCCTGGCATAGAAAATGTGCTCTCTCGTCAGGAACATGTTGTTCAGAGGAGCTAGCTAATAACACAGCTAACACAATCACTTCCAACTGAAGCTGAAAGACTGCAAACTAGCTGCACTTTGTTTCGTTTGACCTTTTTTCAATTGACATTTCTGTGTATATATCCATAAAAACGATGCCAGCTGATTTATGATTTCGACTGGTTGAGAACGCTTCCTGGCTGTCTGTCTCGTCGCGACTCCCGACACGTTCATTACTATGGGACAGCTGGAGATCGAATTTGAATATTGAAACAATGTTGCAAATGTTGGAGAGACAGACAGCAAGGTTTATACAAATCTCCGCTGTTGAAAATGAAATGTTATTCTAAAAGAAATGTGAGATAATGTCTAGATGCTTTTTATAGTGGAGATCAAGTTTAGAAATTGCCTGGCTGGGCTGATGAAACAGTGGATTGTGCAGTTAGATGGAACAGAGTAAATGGGCATTTTAACGTCATAGATGTGCATTCAGGAATGTGCATTCAGGATTAGATCCACCCATGGTATATTTAAGCAATAAGGCACAAGTATGTGTGGCATATGGCCAATATACCACGGCTAAGTGCTGTTCTTGGCCATATACCACAAACCCTGAGGTGCCTCATTGCTATTATAAACTTACCAACGTAATTAGAGGAGTATAAATAAACATTTTGTCATACCCTTGGTATAAGTTCTGATATAGCACGGCTGTCAGCCAATCAGCATTCAGGGCGCGAACCACCCAGTTTTATAATTTATTTAGATCAGATAGGTGTGTTGTAACTGTTGCCAAATAATGACATGAACATATGCTGAACAAAAATATAAACGCAGCATGCAACAATTTCAAAGATTTTACTGAGTTACAGTTCATATAAATATATCAGTCAATTTAAATAAATTCATTAGACCCTAATCGATGGATTTCACATGACTGGGAATACAGATATAAATCTGTTGGTCACAGATACACTTTATATACAAAAGTATGTGGACATCCCTTCATATGAGTAAATTCAGCTATTTCAGCCACACCTGTTGCTGACAGGTGTATAAAATCGAGCACACAGCCATGTAATCTCCATAGACAAACATTGGCAGTAGAATTGCCTTACTGAAGAGCTCAGTGACTTTCAACATGGCACTGTTATAGGATGCCACCTTCCCAAAAAGTCAGTTTGTCAAATTTCTGCCCTGTTACAACTGCCCCGGTCCACTATAAGTGCTGTTATTGTGAAGTGGAAACTTCTAGGAGCAACAGAAGAGGTAGGCCACACAAGCTCACAGAACGGGACCGCCTAGCACTGAAGCACAGCACGCGTAAAAATAGTCTGTCCTCAGTTGAAACACTCTACCACGTTCCAAACTGCCTGTGGAAGTAATGTCAGCACAGTAACTTTTCATGAAATGGGTTTCCATGGCCCGGGCAACCACACACAAGCCTAAGATGACCACGGACATGCCAAGCGTCGGCTGGAGTGGTGTAAAGCTCATTGGACTCTGGAAACGCGTAATCTAGAGCGATGAATCACGCTTCACCATTTGGCAGTCCGACGAAAGAATATGGGTTTGGCGGATGCCAGGAGAACGCTACCTGCCCGAATGCATAGAGCCAACTGTAAAGGAATTGTGGAGGAATAATGATCTGGGGCTGTTTTTCATGGTTTGGGCTAGGCCCCCTAGTTCCAGTAAAGGGAAATCTTAACGCTACAGCAATGACATTCTAGACAATTATGTACTTCCAACTTTGTGGCAACAGTTTGGGGAAAACCCTTTCCTGTTCCAGCATGACAATGCCCCCGTGCACAAAGCGAGGTCCATACAGAAATGATTTGTCGAGATCAGTGTGTAAGAACTTGACTGACCTGCACAGAGCCCTGACCTCAACCCCATTGAAACACCTTTGGGATGAATTGGAACGCCGACTGCGAGCCAGGCCTAATCGCCAGACATCAAAGCCCGACCTCACTAATGCTCTTGTGGCAAGTCCCTGCAGCAATGTTCCAGTGGAAAGCCTTCCCAGAAGAGTGGAGGCTGTTATAGCAGCAAAGGGGGGACAAACTCCATATTAATGCCCATGATTTTGGAATGAGATGTTTGACGAGCAGGTGTCAACATACTTTTGGTCATGTAGTGTGCCTTTAAAATAAAGGTAGGGACGTGGATCAGAAGACCAGTCAGTATCTCCTGTGACCACCATTTTCCTCATGCAGTGCGACATCTCCTTCACATAGAGTTGATCAGGCTGTTGATTTTGACCTATGGAATGTTGTCCCACTCCTCTTCAATGGCTGTGCAAAGTTGCTGGATATTGGCGGGAACTGGAACACGCTGTCGTACACGTCGATCTAAAGCATCCCAAACATGCTCAATGGGTGACATGTATGGTGAGTATGCAAGCCATGGAAGAACTGGGACATTTTCAGCTTCCAGGAATTGTGATACAAATACTTGCGACATGGGGCCGTGCATTATCATGCTGAAACATGAGGTGATGGTGGCGGATGAATGGCACGACAATGGGCCTCAGAATCTCATCACAGTATCTCTGTGCATTGAAATTGCCATCGATGAAATACAATTGTGTTCATTGTCCGTAGGTTATGCCAGCCCATACCACAACTCCACCACCACCATGGGGCACTCTGTTCTCAACATCAGTAAACTGCTCGCCCACACGACGCTATACACGTGGTCTGCTGTTGTGTGGCCGTTTCGATGTACTGACGTTGGAGGCGGCTTATGGTAGAGAAAAAAACATTTAGTTCTCTGGCAACAGCTATGGTGAACATTCCTGCAGTCTGTATGCCAATTGCACGCTCCCTCAAAACTTGAGACATCTGTGGCATTGTGTTATGTGACAAAACTGCACATTTTAGAGTGGCCTTTTTTTGTCCCCAGCACAAGGGGCACCTGTGTAATGATCATGCTGTTTAATCAGTTTCTTGATATGCCACACTTGTCAGGTGGATGTATTATCCTAGCAAATGAGAAATGCTCACTAACAGGGATGTAAACAAATGTGTGCACAACATTTGAGATAAATAATATTTTGTGCATATGGAAAATATTTGGGTCTTTTTATTTCAGCTCATGAAACATGGGACCAACACTTCACATGTTACGTTTATATTTTTATTCAGTGTACAGTCGTGGCCAAAAGTTTTGAGAATGATACAAATATTAATTTTCACAAAGTCTGCTGCCTCAGTTTGTATGATGGCAATTTGCATATACTCCAGAATGTTATGAAGAGTGATCAGATGAATTGCAAAGTCCCTCTTTGCCATGCAAATGAACTGAATCCCCCAAAAACATTTCCACTGCATTTCAGCCCTGCCACAAAAGGACCAGCTGATATCATGTCAGTGATTCTCTCGTTAACACAGGTGTGAGTGTTGACGAGGACAAGGCTGGAGCTCACTCTGTCATGCTGATTGAGTTCGAATAACAGACTGGAAGCTTCAAAAGGAGGGTGGTGCTTGGAATCATTGTTCTTCCTCTGTCAACCATGGTTGCAAGGAAACACGTGCCGTCATCATTGCTTTGCACAAAGACGGCTTCACAGGCAAGGATATTGCTGCCAGTAAGATTGCACCTAAATCAACCATTTATCGGATCATCAAGAACTTCAAGGAGAGCGGTTCAATTGTTGTGAAGAAGGCTTCAGGGCGCCAGAGAAAGTCCAGCAAGCGCCAGGGCCGTCTCCTAAAGTTGATTCAGCTGCGGGATCGGGGCACCACCAGTACAGAGCTTGCTCAGGAATGGCAGCAGGCAGGTGTGAGTGCATCTGCACGCACAGTGAGGCGAAGACTTTTGGAGGATGGCCTGGTGTCAAGAAGGGCAGCAAAGAAGCCACTTCTCTCCAGGAAAAACATCAGGGACAGACTGATATTCTGCAAAAGGTACAGGGATTGGACTGCTGAGGACTGGGGTAAAGTCATTTTCTCTGATGAATCCCTTTTCCGATTGTTTGGGGCATCCGGCAAAAAGGCTTGTCCGGAGAAGACAAGGTGAGCGCTACCATCAGTCCTGTGTCATGCCAACAGTAAAGCATCCTGAGACCATTCATGTGTGGGGTTGCATCTCAGCCAAGAATAAAGAATGGTACCAACACATCCTCCGAAAGCAACTTCTCCCAACCATCCAGGAACAGTTTGGAGACGAACAATGCCTTTTCCAGCATGATGGAGCACCTTGCCATAAGGAAAAAGTGATAACTAAGTGGCTCGGGGAACAAAACATCGATATTTTGGGTCCATGGCCAGGAAACTCCCCAGACCTTAATCCCATTGAGAACTTGTGGTCAATCCTCAAGAGGCGGGTGGACAAACAAAAACCCACAAATTCTGACAAACTCCAAGCACTGCTTATGCAAGAATGGGCTGCCATCAGTCAGGATGTGGCCCAGAAGTTAATTGACAGCATGCCAGGGCAGATTGCAGAGGTCTTGAAAAAGAAGGATCAACAATGCAAATATTGACTCTTTACATCAACTTCATGTAATTGTCAATAAAAGCCTTTGACACTTATGAAATGCTTGTAATTATACTGCAGTATTCCATAGTAACATCTGACAAAAATATCTAAAGACACTGAAGCAGCAAACTTTGTGGAAGTTAATATTTGTGTTTAACCAAATTGGTTCAATTTGATTTGATTTGATTCTCAAACTTTTGGCCACGACTGTGTATACAGTGCTGTATTCTACATCATCTATTGCATCTTAGCCTATGCAGCTCTGACATTGCTCATCCATATATTTATATGTTCATATTCCATTCCTTTACTTAGATTTGTGTGTATTAGGTATTTGTTGTGTAATTGTTAGATATTACTTGTTAGATATTGCTGCAATGTTGGAACTTGAAGCACAAGCATTTCGCTACACTCACAATAACATCTGCTAAGCATATGTATGTGACTAATAAAATGTGATTTGATTTGATTTGAAACGTGTCTAGAACAATAATATATTTTGTTATGATAACAAGGCAACCATGTTCTGTGCATGTTTGGTGGGACGTTGATGGAATATTCTCCTAACCGTAACAGGGTGGATATTTTCTTAAATCAGTCATGAATCCCCTTGACAGGTAAAATGGATGTTCTGTGCAACAGGGAGTGGCAAATGAATGCACGTGTTACCGGCCTCGGTCTGTAGCTGAAGTGGCCTGTAATCGTAAAAGAACGGACACAAGTGTACGACTACAAAGCTCTGCCGCTTTCTTATTCTGAAGAATGGTGCGCGCACTTGGCCAGAACTTGTTGTTTCTCCTACTACCACGTTGCAACATCGCCATCTATTGGCCTGATGGACTACTAATGCTACAGCATGTAGAATATACAATTTAGATTAATTAAGACAAATACATAAACAAATTGGTTAAAAATAAAAATAATAAAGGGGTGTCTGTTTTTAGTGACTTTGTTTTCAATCCTTTACACTCTCCCCTCCTCTCTTTGATGACTCCTGGAATCTATTTGTTTGTCTGGCTATAGTCAAGTCAATTTATAGTTCGTGTCTAGCATGTCCAGACAAGTGTTTTTACTTCGCGCCAGTAACCTCCTTGTAACACTGGATAAGTCATCATGTTTCCATGCACCATGTAAGAATTGAGCACAACTGTGTTTGCTCCTTGTCTCCATGACTTGTATGACGGTTGCGCCAGACTCTCAGAGCTAAAAATGTATCTGGGCCTTCCAGTGCGCATGGATCTTCTCACAGGTAAGTCTTCCTTCCCATTGACCTCTTGCTGCTGTACTAGCACAACATCTTGGAGTTCCTCCTACACTTCATCCTCCACTCCATGCTGTTCAGGTCCTTCAGACTGTTGCTAGATCTGTTCTATTTCCTGTGCCGCTGAAGGTCTGAGCTCCTGTAGCTTGCCGTCTGGTACGCCACTCTGGTTGACTTGGTTGTGGTCTGACATCGCTCTGAATGACCCAAGGACTGTGCTTGTTAGTATAGTAGCTTTCCTCTTCATCTGAACTGTCAGATTCTTGGTCAATTAGGTTACTGTTTGTTTTGACAGGTTTGGTTGGAGTGTCTTGATGCACTGGCAAGTCATTTACAGGTAACAGGAGGTTCCGGTGCAGCACACGAAGAGCTTTGTCTCCAGACTCTGACTGGATATTATACACTGGACCCTCTCTAATTCTTTCCACAACTCTGTGTACTGTCTTCTCCCAGTAAGCACGGAGATTCCCGGGACTACCTCTTTCCGGTAGGTTCCTCACAAGGACTCGATCACCTGGCTGTAGAGTTGCACCTTTTACACCTTTATCGTAGTACTTCTTCCCTTTCGGGGAGGACTTTTGACTGTTCTCAGAAGCGATTTTGTATGCGTGTGGCATCTTTGTTGCCCACTTCTCTGCGAATGTTTGTTGGGTTCTTGTCACTGTTTCTGGTTCGAGGTTGAACAGTAGGTTGATAGGAAGGCGTTGGACTCTGCCGTACAGGAGGAGAAATGGTGAGTATCCCATTGCCTCGTGCCATGTACAGTTATTGGTATGGACGATGTTTGGTAGATGGTCTTTCCACTCTGTCTTCTTCTCTTCTTGCAGAGTACAGAACATCTGTAGGAGTGTTCTATTCATCCTTTCAACAGGGTTACCTTGTGGATGGTATGGGGTAGTTCGAGAGTGTGAGATCCATGCAAGCTGCCGGAGTCTCTGGAACAAGTTGTTCTCGAACTCTTGTCGTGGTGAAGCTTACTAAGAAAGCCAAACCGAGGAATGAAGTCTTGGAATATCTTCTCGGCTGCAGTTTTTCCTGACTTGTTCTTCGTTGGGTAGGCCTGTGCTAAGCGTGTGAAATGATTGACCAGTACAATAATATATTCATAGCCTCCTTTGCTTGGCTCAAGGTACATGTAGTCAATGGAGAGAAGCTCAAAGGGTGCACTGGTGGTGATAGAAACCATAGCTGCTTTCTCTGGGACACAGGCACGTTTCTGCTTGATACATTCACACTGTCTGATCACATAGTCTTCTACTTCACGCTGCAAACTGCACCAGTTTGTTCCACTCATAGACTAGTCTCCTAATTTCTGATCCCATGAGCTTTTTCTCTTTCTCATTTGGATTCCATCTTTTGTTTTTCAGCAAGATGATTCTCTGATTGCAGCATAACTCGTGCTGTCCTCTGGTAATACAGTATTACGTATTAAAAAAAACAGTACAATGTGGAAGGTATCAAGAGAACTCGAAAATAAGTTGTTGAAATTGTAGGGTACTAGCTATAGGTAAGCACCATCTGTATATAGGTTTTATTGTGTGATGGCAGGCACGCCTTCAGGTGACATGCCACTCTCTCGACAGTTGACTTGCAGTGCAGCCACCCATGGAATATCCTCATTTTCACTGCTCTGCTTCCTTGGCATACTGCTGAGATGACTTCTGGTGGCATAGATTCTGTGTATTCACCCACGTGGTTGTGGAGAACGACAGGACAACGAGACAGTGCATCAGCGTCTGCATTCATTTTCCCAGGCCAGTATTTCAGGTCGAAGTGGAGGTCGGCCAACTCTACGAGCCAGTGGTGACCTACTGCATTGAGTCTAGCCGTGCTCAGAACATAGGTCAAAGGGTTGTTGTCTGTATATATGGTAAAGGTGGGTGCATAGTACTATAGGTAGTCTCTAAATTTGTCACATATTGCCCATTTAAGTGCTAAAAACTCAAGTTTGCCAGAGTGGAGATGGTATTTTTTCTCTGTTGGAGTTAGTGTTCTGGACCCATACCCGATTACACGTAGTCTCCTGTTGGTAAAGGACAGCTCCTAGACGCTCATTGGAAGCGTCAGTGTGTAGCACAAATGGTAAGTCACAGTCTTTGATGATTCCTGGCATCTATTTGTTACACAAGCTTCACAAATAGTTTTTTAATTGTTTTCTAGCCTGTCTATTTATAACAGGGTTGACATGTTTTGTTCGACCTGCTCAGTTTTCCACGACAAAACACCAGAAAATTTCCAAAAATAGTAGAACCAGCCCAGCTAGCAGATTTACTTCCTTTGAAGTTTTGGGAATGTACGTTTTTGGTTTCCCATTGGTTCTGTGAACAAAGTCACACATTTCTCGACCGGTAAAACGGAACATACATTTTTAGGTTGCATGGAGGTTCTGAGAACATTTTACTATGTCTTCCTGAAAGTTTTCCTGGGAGGTTTTATTAACATTGTAGGTTATTTCAAGGTAATTAGATAACATTCTGAGAATGTTTCAATAAGACTTTTAATAACACTGCCAGTTTAGTTTGGATTAACCGTTTTGAACTCCAAGCACAAATAGGACACTGTGACTGCGTTTAGACAGGCAGCCCAATTCTGATATTTGTCCCACTAATTCTGAGAAAGTTTCAATAAGACTTTTAATAACACTGCCAGTTTAGTTTGGATTAACCGTTTTGAACTCCAAGCACAGATAGGACACTGTGACTGCGTTTAGACAGGCAGCCCAATTCTGATATTTGTCCCACTAATTAGTCTTTTGACCAATCACATCAGAACTTTTCACATCAGATCTTTTCAGAGCTGATCTGATTGATCAAAAGACCAATTAGTGAGAAGAAAATCAGAATTGGGCTGCCTGTCTAAACACAGCCATGGAAAAGTGTTTGTTTAGGCATTAATCATGCAAATACATTTATTTTTTTATTGTGACATGGCGTCAGTGAGATTCAAACCTGTGATCTTCTGTTTTCTATCTGTGGAATTAGTCCACTGCGCCAACAGGATGCCATGCTGGCATGCCATGTTCTTTTTTTTTACTCATAAAAAGGTGTTAATTTTAGTCTATTCAAACAGACCCCATTTCAAAGGAAACAAGCACTCATTAAGATCAAATGTGGCCAATTAGTGGGCGTGGCCAACACATCGGAACACACTTAACAAGATAGAGGGTATAGAGAGTTTTGTTGACACTGGGAACGGGGATTCCTACAAAGCTATACACCAGTAAGCACTGGCTATACACCAGTAAGCACTGGCTTACTGGTGCTCTTTCATGCCGTCCCTGGGAGGGGTGCGTCACTTGAGTGGGTTGAGTTACTGACGTGATCTTCCTGTCTGGGTTGGCGCCCCCCCTTGGTTTGTGCTGTGGTGGAGATCCTTGTGGGCTATACTCGGCCTTGTCTCAGGATTGTAAGTTGGTGGTTGAAGATATCCCTCTAGTGGTGTGGGGGCTGTGCTTTGGCAAAGTGGGTGGGGTTATATCCTTCCTGTTTGGCCCTGTCCGGGGGTTTCTTCTGATGGGGCCACAGTGTCTCCTGACCCCTCCTGTCTCAGCCTCCAGTATTTATGCTGCAGTAGTTTATGCGTCAGGGGGCTAGGGTCAGTTGGTTATACCTGGAGTACTTCTCCTATCTTATCCAGTGTCCTGTGTGAATTTAAGTATGCTCTCTCTAATTCTCTCGTTCTCTCTTTCTTTCTCTCTCTCGGAGAACCTGAGCCCTAGGACCATACGTCACGGCAAACCGGGCATGATGACTCCTTGCTGTCCCTAGTCCGCCTGGCCTTGCTGCTATTCCAGTTTCAGCTGTTCTGCCTGCGGTTATGGAACCCCTACCTGTCCCAGACCTGCTGTTTTCAACTCTTAATGATCGGCTATGAAAAGCCAACTGATATTTATTCCTGATTATTATTTGACCATGCTTGTCATTTATGAACATTTTGAAAATCTTGGCTCTCTCTAATTCTCTCCTTCTCTCTTTCTTTCTCTATCTCGGAGGACCTGAGCCCGAGGACCATACGTCACGGCAAACCGGACATGATGACTCCTTGCTGTCCCCAGTCCGCCTGGCCTTGCTGCTATTCCAGTTTCAGCTGTTCTGCCTGCGGTTATGGAACCCCTACCTGTCCCAGACCTGCTGTTTTCAACTCTTAATGATCGGCTATGAAAAGCCAACTGATATTTATTCCTGATTATTATTTGACCATGCTTGTCATTTATGAACATTTTGAAAATCTTGGCTCTCTCTAATTCTCTCTTTCTTTCTCTCTCTCGGAGGACCTGAGCCCTAGGACCATACGTCAGGACTACCGGGCATGATGACTCCTTGCTGTCCCCAGTCCACCTGGCCTTGCTGCTATTCCAGTTTCAACTGTTCTGCCTGTGGTTATGGAACCGCCACCTGTCCCAGACCTGCTATTTTCAACTCTTAATGATCGGCTATGAAAAGCCAACTGAAAATTATTCATGATTATTATTTGACCATGCTTGTCACTTATGAATATTTTGAACATCTTGGCATAGTTCTGTTATAATCTCCACCCGGCACAACCAGAAGAGAACTGGCCACCCCTCATAGCCTGGTTCCTCTCTAGGTTTCTTCCTAGGTTTTGGCCTTTCTAGGGAGTTTTTCCTAGCCACCGTGCTTCTACACCTGCATTGCCTGCTGTTTGGGGTTTTAGGCTGGGTTTCTGTACAGCACTTTGAGATATTAGCTGATGTACGAAGGGCTATATAAAATAAACTTGATTTGATTTGAAGAAGGTCATACAAAGGATCACTTATCTATTTGAGTTTGAATTTTAAGACCCCTTGAAATATCAAAAAAATAAAATAATTATGTGATGAAAAATGGTATTTGGTCTTACTGCTATTAGCCCATACAAACGCAATGAATAATAGATTCACTACATGAAACAACAGATAGTATAGTGCTAAAATAAAGGGACTACCTTCATATACAGTATACTTCCATTCATTTTTTTCAACTGGTACCGGGGGACCATCAGATGAGTCTTGTGAGGCTTGTGGGCATCCTAGAGCAAAACAACCAACATGTGCAGTACCAGTCAAAGGTTTGGACACGACTGCACTTGAAGAAACTTTCAAAGTTCTTGAACTTTTCCAGATTGACGGACCTTCATGTCTAAGTAATGATGGACTGTTGTTTCTCTTTGCTTATTTGAGCTGTTCTTGCCATAATATGGACTTGGTCTTTTACTAAATCTTTTACCAAATAGGGCTAACTGATTGGCTCAAACGCATTAATGATGAAAGAAATCCCACAAATTAACTTTTAACAAGACACACCTGTTAATTGAAATGCATTCCAGGTGACTGGTGGTTGCCAAGCGTGTCCAAAGCTGTCATCGAGGCAAAGGGTGGCTACTTTGAAGAATTTAAAATCTAAAATATATTTTTATTTGTTAAACACTTTTTTGGTTACCACATGATTCCATGTGTTATTTCAGTGTTTTGATGTCATCACTATTATTCTACAATGTAGAAAATAGTTTAAAAAATAAAGCAAAACCCTTGGATGAGTAGGTGTGTCCAAACTTTTGACTGGTACTGTATGTGTTCGTGAGAGACGCACTTTCCACAGAGGGGTCATATTAGTGTGTAGCCCAAACTGTGCGGCTGCTAAAGACAGAAGTTGACAGATTAGCTGTACTAACTTCAGACGAGTCCTAAGACACTTGTGGGGGTCGTAGAGTTAAACGGAGAACACCATCATGATATTTTGTAGGCCAAACCATTCGGATGCGGAAATCAACACTTAAATAACATTCTTTGAACGTTCTTTGAATGTTACACATTTTCTTTTGTGGTTTTTATGGAAAGTTTTGTTAATGTTCTGAGAACATGACTTTAAACAGGACCATGATTCCTCAGAAAACTTTATGCTAAAGTACTGAAATTCCCACAGAAGAACATGACTTTAAATAGAACCATGAGGAAACCTGTGGGAAATGTTACGCTGAAGTACTGAAATTCCCACCTTAGAAACACATGGTTCTCAGAACGTTATGTGCTAGCTGGGCACTTACCTGCTTTTACTCTATGAATTAACTATTAGATGTTCAATGTTTCTTTAAGAAATATATTTTAAAAGGAATAGTTTCACCATACTAAAATGAGAGTCGAGTTCATGTAACATGATTTACCTTAAAATGAGGGACAGACTAATCACATGAAATAAATAATCATCTTCAGAAATGACTTTGTCAAAGCAACAAAATAACTAGAGCTTTACAATGATGGTGAAACTTGGAGAAAAGGGATGAAGAGGGTTAACATCGTCCTAGAAGTGACACAGGTTTGACGGAGAGACGTGTAAAAATGAAGAATTGTGGCACTTTAGCAAGCCTTTATTCGTATAAAAAGTCTTTAATCATATATCTGATTCATTGAATTATCCACTTAGTCTATGGGCACTTTAATATTTAATATGTAATATAACAGGCTTTTCAAATTCAAGGTTGGGGAACAATTTCTACTTACAATATCAAAGGAATGCAAAAGGAACTCACATCATGTAATGACCCTTCTATATACAATTGTTTGGGTGAAAAGCTGTGTAATGGTGTTCTGGTAAGGTGCTGAACAACTAAATGACAAACCCTCTCTCTTTCCCCTTTTCCTCTCTCTCTCTCATTCATCATCATCCTCTTTCTCTGTCCCTTTCCGCCCACCTCATTCCATTTTTCTTCTCTCTCACCCCTTTCAGGAGTCTTCCAGGCCTGCACCAGTCTTGTCCTCGTCAGAGAATGGCAGACACCTGCCTCCCCTCCTCTCCTCTACAAACCAGGCAGTCAGTTTACCTGCGTCTCTCACATCCACCCTGAGTTCTTCAGGAAAAAACGTGATGACTCGCAATGTGTTGGAGGGATACAGATCAGTGCTTCCTGTGCGATCAGTGCTTCCATATTCCATATTCGCAACACCAGAGATAGTGAGGGAGCAGCGGGGAAAGGAAAGTGGTGGTCTTATCAATGTAAATATGTACGGACAGAACAACACACCCAACTGATACACAGTCAGTGTGGTGCTGAGCAGTAAAGATATTTAAAGATATAGATGATTATAGATATAGAGCTATATTCAAAGATAGATTTAAAGATAGATAAATCTGACTTTATATTTTAAAATACAAAGATTGTAACTTCATACACTATGGAGCACATGTTTGTGAGATACAGTTGAAGTCGGAAGTTTACATACACTTAGGTTGGAGTCATTAAAACTCGTTTTTCAACCACTCCACAAATTTCTTGTTAACAAACTATAGTTTTGGCAAGTCGGTTAGGACTACTACTATCTACTTTGTGCATGACACAAGTAATTTTTCCAACATTGTTTACAGACAGATTATTTCACTTATAATTCACTGCATTACAATTCCAGTGGGTCAGAAGTTTACATACACTAAGTTGACTGTGCCAGCTTGGAAAACAGCTTGGAAAATTCCCGAAAATTATGTCATGGCTTTAGAAGCTTCTGATAGGCTAATTGACATAATTTGAGTCATTTGGAGGTGTACCTGTGGATGTATTTCAAGGCCTACCTTCAAACTCAGTGCTTCTTTGCTTGACATCATGGGAAAATCAAAAGAAATCAGCCAAGACCTCAGAAAAAAAATTGTAGACCTCCACAAGTCAGGTTCATCCTTGGGAGCAATTTCCAAACGCCTGAAGGTACCAAGTTCATCTGTACAAACAATAGTAAGCAAGTATAAACACCATCGGACCACGCAGCCGTCATACCGCTCAGGAAGGAGACGCATTCTGTCTCGTAGAGATGAACGTACTTTGGTGTGAAAAGTGTGAATCAATCCCAGAACAACAGCAAAGGACCTTGTGAAGATGCTGGAGGAAACAGGTACAAAATTATCTATAGCCAGAGTAAAACGAGTCCTATATCGACATAACCTGAAAGGCCGCTCAGCAAGGAAGAAGCCACTGCTCCAAAACCGCCATAAAAAAGTCAGACTACGGTTTGCAACTGCACATGGGGACAAAGATTGTACTTTTTGGAGAAATGTCCTCTGGTCTGATGAAACAAAAATAGAACTGTTTGCCCATAATGACCATCGTTATGTTTGTAGGATAAAGGGGGAGGCTTGCAAGCCGAAGAACACCACCCCAACCGTGAAGCATGGGGGTTTGCAGCATCATGTTGTGGGTGTGCTCTGCTGCAGGAGGCACTGGGGCACTTCACAAAATAGATGGCATCATGAGGGAGGAAAATTAGGTGGATATATTGAAGCAACAGCTCATGACATCAGTCAGGAAGTTAAAGCTTGGTCGCAAATGGGTCTTCCAAATGGACAATGACCCCGAGCATACTTACAAAGTTGTTGCACAATGGCTGAAGGACAACAAAGTCAAGGTATTGGAGTGGCCATCACAAAGCCCTGACCTCAATCCTATAGAACATTTGTGGGCAGAACTGAGAAAGCGTGTGCGAGCAAGGAGTCCTACAAACCTGACTCAGTTACACCAGCTCTGTCAGGAGGAATGGGCCAAAATTCACTCAACTTATTGTGGGAAGCTTGTGGAAGGCTACCCGAAACATTTGACCCAAGTTAAACAATTTAAAGGCAATGCTACCGAATACTAATTGAGTATATGTAAACTTCTGACCCACTGGGAATGTGATGAAAGAAATAAAAGCTGAAATAAATTATTCTCTCTACTATTATTCTGATATTTCACATTCTTAAAATAAAGTGGTGATCCTAACTGACATAAGACAGGGAATTTTTACTTGGATTAAATGTCAGGAATTGTGAAAAACTGAGTTTAAATGTATTTGGCTAAAGTGTATGTAAACTTCCGACTCAACTGTACATAATAAAGTACAATATTTGATCAAACTACCTCTTTATCAACTACTTAGTGGACTTTCAGTGCAATCATAAATAGTTTACTTTCAATGACATGAGGCACATTGGTTCACTTATATACAAATGTTTTAATGAGTAAGAAAATGATGGAGTCAAAACATGGAAACATTCTCCTGTTGTTGATATTGTTTTCTCGTTTTCTTACAAAACTCCAGTAGCTCTTGATTCGCCGACTGCTCTTGAGGTCCACGACGCATTCTGCTCCAGAGCCATGGAGAGAGGCTAGCCATAGACAGTTTGGCAAACTATCCTTCATGTTGGCACCACATTTTAATTTGAATTCTGACTAAAAGTACTGTAATAGTGAAAGGACTATCGGTGCCAAGATGGCTTCGACTATCTGTGTCTGCACTGCACCACTCGACCACTCAGGCAGTCAATGAAATCCACTCCAGGTAGAAATTTCCCTTGCGCACAGATCTAAGATCAGCTTACCCTAAACACATCCTAACCTTAACCATTAGGGGAGAGGGGAATGCAAAACCGACCTAAGATCAGTATCTAGGGACAACGTTACCCTGTGAAGTTCAGTTACTACTGTGTCCAGCTAAGGAGGGACGATGCAGGTAATACTGTATGTACAGCCGTCTGTCTGTTGTTCTGTTTGTTGTTCTAAATGTTGTCTGTCTGCCATTCTGTCTGGTTTAGATGAAGTGGTCTGGAGTTACTGTTGTAAACAAAGTCTGTTGTTTGATACGTTCTACTACAGCAGGCAGTACTGTGTGCGTGTGTTACGTGTGTGTGTAAGTCCTCGAATGTTTGTGTGTGCTTTATTTGTGCATGCACGTATCTGTGTGTATGTGTGTGCAAGTCTATCTGTGTGTATGTAGATACATTTGTTTGTATAGTTTAAGTGTGTTTGCATGTGTGTGTGTTCGTGTGTGTGTGTGTGTAATGTTCAGTGTATGATGTTCAAGGCATCACAGTCCCTTGAGACAGCGATCTGGTCATCTCCGTGTGTACGAAGAAGGTTTTGAGCTCTCCCTTCCCCTTCACGTTGATGATGCCTCGACACGAACACATGTAGCCCAGCGTCGCTAGGATACGACTTGTCTCCTCAGTTACCTGGAAGCAGGGAAAACATACAGTTATGAATATAACTACTATTCCCTGCTGGAGGGAACGAGGTATAACATATTATGGGGAGTCAACGACCAGTCCTATTCACCAGAGGAAAACTGAAATCACGGAAGCTCCGCCTTCCTGGCTATAATAACGGGGCTCTCATTCATTCCTTCAATTCAGTACCGCTCAGGCACATGCGAAAAGACGCCGAGTGCCCCAGCTGAAACCCTGCCAGACAGAGCAGTAATGCCAGAACCCGCCACTGGACGGAGCACTCTGCCAGTCTCCCTACATTATGTCCTGAAGGGACCGAGCACCACCATGAGGACTGGGATCATTTTTGTTGTTGTTGTCATGCTTGTTTTCAAATCCACCACTCTTGAGAACCGTGTGTCTGAACGTGCGGAAGGAACTGTGTTTTACTATGGCCACACCTGGACGACACCGCTCTCTCAATACCCCTGAACACCAAGGAACCTTGGATTGAAACAATGTGCTTTCATGGTACCGTATTTCTCATACCCGGCCCACACCGGGTTCAGGGACTTCGGCAATCAGTAACTTTTCCCGACAGCCAGGATAATACCGCGGGACAGACGCAGCACAAAACCAGCCATAGCACGGATTTTGTCGAGAAGCTCTGAATCCGACTCTTCGCCTCCACGGTCTTATTCAGCTCATGCAGTATACCAATATGATGATACTGCTGCAGCATTGTTACCACATTTAACGTCCGTGCCACCACACCCTCAGCCTGATACAGGTTGTCCAGGTGATCCGCTGAGAACTGTCACTGTATATTCAGAGCACCGTGCTAGGATTAACCCCCTTGTTAGCATCTGGAGCTAAGTAACTCACCAGCTTTCCATCCATCAGCGGTGTGAAAATGAGGCCTGCCTCCTCAATAGCCTCTACTTCAGGGATCATTAACTAGATTCAGCCGCGGGACCATTTTCTTCTTGAGCTGATAGTCGGGGCGCCAGAACATAATAACAACCAATTTGTACACTGCAAATTGACCACAAGAAGCACAACATATATAATATTTGACTAAAATATATCAATTTCAAACAATGCTAACATTTTTATACCATCACGTGTCTCTCTATTATGCGTAGGAACACTTTGGAACAGATGTACAAAATTAAAATCACTTGGAACAGATTTCCTGGTGATTTTACAGTCTTTTATGTCCAACAGTAAAAATAAAAATATATATACAGTTGAAGTCGGAAGTTTACATACACTTAGTTGGAGTCATTAAAACTCGTTTTTCAACCACTCCACAAATTTCTTGTTAACAAACTATAGTCTTGGCAAGTCGGTTAGGACATCTACTTTGTGCATGACACAAGTAATATTTCCAACAATTGTTTACAGACAGATTATTTCACTTATAATTCACTGTATCACAATTCCAGTGGGTCAGAAGTTTACATACACTAAGTTGACTGTGCCTTTAAACAGCTTGGAAAATTCCAGAAAATTATGTCATGGCTTTAGAAGCTTCTGATATGCTAATTGACATAATTTGAGTCAATTGGAGGTGTACCTGTGGATGTATTTCAAGCTCTACCTTCAAACTCAGTGCCTCTTTGCTTGACATCATGGGAAAATCAAAAGAAATCAGCCAAGACCTCAGAAAGATAATTGTAGACCTCCAGAAGACTGGTTCATCCTTGGGAGCAATTTCCAAATGCCTGAAGGTACCACGTTCATCTGTACAAACAATAGTACGCAAGTATAAACACCATGGGACAACGCAGCCGTCATACCGTTCAGGACGGAGACGCGTTCTGTCTCGTAGAGATGAACGTACTTTGGTACGAAAAGTGCAAATCAATCCCAGAACAACAGCAAAGGACCTTGTGAAGATGCTGGAGGAAACAGGTCTAAAATTATCTATAGCCACAGTAAAGCAAGTCCTACATCGACATAACCTGAAAGGCCACTCAGCAAGGAAGAAGCCACTGCTCCAAAACCGCCATAAAAAAGCCAGACTACGGTTTGCAACTGCACATGGGGACAAAGATCGTACTTTTTGGAGAAATGTCCTCTGGTCTGATGAAACAAAAATAGAACTGTTTGCCCATAATGACCATCGTTATGTTTGGAGGAAAAAGGGGGAGGCTTGCAAGCCGAAGAACACCATCCCAACCGTGACGCACGGGGGTGGCAGCATCATGTTGTGGGTGTGCTTTGCTGCAGGAAGGACTGGTGCACTTCACAAAATAGATGGCATCATGAGGGAGGAAAATTAGGTGGATATATTGAAGCAACAGCTCATGACATCAGTCAGGAAGTTGTCCATTTGGGTCTTCCAAATGGACAATGACCCCAAGCATACTTACAAAGTTGTGGCAAAATGGCTTAAGGACAACAAAGTCAAGGTATTGGAGTGGCCATCACAAAGCCCTGACCTCAATCCTATAGAACATTTGTGGGAAGAACAGAGGAGCATGTGCGAGCAAGGAGGCTACAAACCTGACTCAGTTACACCAGCTCTGTCAGAAGGAATGGGCCAAAATTCACCCAACTTATTGTGGGAAGCTTGTGGAAGGCTACCCGAAACGTTTGACCCAAGTTAAACAATTTAACGGCAATGCTACCAAATACTAATTGAGTGTATGTAAACTTCTGACCCACTGGGAATGTGATGAAAGAAATAAAAGCTGAAATAAATCTTTCTCTCTACTATTATTCTGACGTTTCACATTCTTAAAATAAAGTGGTGATACTAACTGACATAAGACAGGGAATTTTTACTCTGATTAAATGTCAGGAATTGTGAAAAACTGAGTTTAAATGTATTTGGCTAAGGTGTATGTAAAATTCAAATTTCAACTGTATATATGTATGTATGTATATGTATATTGTGTATTTATACTTTATTCAGAAAACTTAGGGGGCCGAATAAGACGACCCGCGGGCCGCCAGTTAGGAAACCCTTCTCTACATTCAAGAAATCGCTATAACCTGGTAGCACCAGCATGGCTGAATGAGTGGAATCCCAGATCACCTTTATCTCATCTACAAAATCTTTAAACAGGAGTAAGCAACGCTTCCCTTCCCCCAAACCTGGAGGAACTGCTCTGCGGGGGAGAAGACACCCAGGTGATCTGCCGCCCTACGACACAGCTCGTAGGGCGGATTAACCACCAATGGTTCCCTCTCCCCCGCCGAATCCAAAGCTGGGGCTTAGGCTGCCCCGAACTGATGTCATCCGCTTCACACTCTGAAGACCCTGCAGAGCCAACCAGGGACAGTATATCATCCCCTGAACACTGCCACTGCCACAGAAACCGGAATGATCCCTTACATGGGCTGTGATGACATGCCTGTCAACTCACCGCTGCTGCTGCTCTCCCCAGCCTCAGACAACCTCATCCCTGAGGTCGCTTCACCGGAAGACCCTTCGCCAGCAGCCCCAATCTTTCTCACAAAGTCAACCCGACGCAAAATGGAAGTTGAACCCAGCCGGGGACAATGGTCACATGGGCGTGTTTCCACCCCAGGCAAACATTACAGCACTCATGAGTATCTTTCATTTTCATTGTGAAACTACATGCCCTTGGGCACGGTCGGAGGTTCAAACTCGGCTGGTTAGCCATTTTTAACTTACTCTTACCACTGGCCATCTTACTCAAGCAAGGAAGCACAGTCTACACAAGTGGAGCAGAAAGTAGTGGGTTTTTAACAAACACAAAAAACATTACCAAGACCCAAAACTCGTAATATCTAGAGGGACAAGTACTCTCTCCCCACCAACAGACACCTAAGTCAGAGCCCAATCTCATAGCCTCGTATGCTTGAAAAGTTTGTAAATTGCGTGACACATTCTTCCTTCAGGCGAGATGAAGAGCAAAGAATTTAGGAAATTAATGCGCGCCCTGGTATTATAGCCAGGAAGGCGGGGCTTCTGAGGGTGGTCTCAACATTCCTTAGCCCGTTGGGCGTAATTTCTTCAGGTGATTATGATTGGTCGTTGACTCCCCATAGTGTGTTATACCAAGTGACCGACTGAAAGGGACCACAAAGCAGCATGTCCAAACAAATCACATGTAGGCAGGATATTCTATAGAAGTACATATCTAACTCAAATTAATTTAATGGATCTCTGTGGTAAATTCATATTACTAACTGGAGACTTAATCAGGAAAGGTGTCACGTTCCTGACCTGTTTTCTCTTGTTTTTTATGTGTTTAGTTGGTCAGGGCGTGAGTTGGGGTGGGCATTCTATGTTATGTGTTTCTATGTTTAGGTTCATTGTCTGTTAGCCTTATATGGTTCTCAATCAGGGACAGGTGGTATTAATTTCCTCTGATTGAGAATCATATTTAGGTAGGCTGTTTCACACTGTTTGTTTGTGGGTGATTGTCTTCCGTGTCTGTATGTATGTTCGTACCACACGGGACTGTAGCGTTTGTTTGTAGTCTGTACCTGTTCGTGCATTCTTCGTGTATTTGTAAGTTCTCATGTTTTAGGTCAGTCTACGTCGTTTATTTGTTTTGTAGTTTGTTAAAGAGTTTTCGTGTTTCGTTGTTCTGTTAATAAATATTCATTATGTATTCATCACCCGCTGCGCCTTGGTCCGTTCATTCTCATCAAGACAATCGTTACAAAAGGAGAATAGTTAAAGAGATAAGTTCATCGTGGCTTTGAGTATATTGTATAGTTCTGCATTATTATATATCTACATTTGCATATCATACCGTACTCATTAACCTTGATCTATTTCTGCAGCGACCCCTAGTGGTATAACATAAAACTGCACGGAGCTATTATTACTGTAGCAGTGTTTCCCCAAGGGGTGCACATTTTGGGTTTTGCCCTAGAACTACACTGCTGATTCAAATAATCAAAGCTTAATGATGAGCTGATTATTCGAGTCAGGCATGTAGTGCTAGGGAGAAAAAGAAACACGATAGAGTTTTGGAAACTGCTGTAGCATTACTATTCGTATAACTGTATTAATTGAGTACCTGTATTTTTCCCAGTACCCCAGTACTCTCCATCCTGCTGGCCACATTAACACTGTTCCCCCAGATATCATACTGAGGCTTTTGAGCTCCGATCACCCCCGCAATCACCGGACCATGGTTTATCCCTGACACAACCATTAAGAAGGGTTAGAGGTCACATGTAAGACAGAGTCGGACTGTACCAATTACACTATACCGTCTCTCTCTCTCCTCTCGCCTTCTCTCCTGTCTCTCTCATACACACACACGCACTCGCTCTCTCCTTCTCTCTTACCGACTCGTAGCCTGAAGTCATTGAAAGAGTGTTTGTTGATAACGTCTAGTTTCCCGACCAGAGCGAAGGCAAACTCCATCATTGTGCCGATGTGCATGTACTGACGGTCATGTTCCTGAGAGAGAGAGAGAGAGAGAGAGAGAGAGAGAGAGAGAGAGAGAGAGAGAGAGAGAGAGAGAGAGAGAGAAGGAACAGAGAGAGGAAGGAGAGACGAGGGAGACAGAAAAAGGAAAGAGAGAGAGGAGGGGGGGTAGAGGAATGGAGAGAGAGGAGGGGGGGTAGAGGAATGGAGAGAGAGGAGGGGGTAGAGGAACGGAGAGAGAGGAGGGGGTAGAGGAACGGAGAGAGAGGAGGGGGGTAGAGGAACGGAGAGAGAGGAGGGGGTAGAGGAATGGAGAGAGAGGAGGGGGGTAGAGGAACGGAGAGAGAGGAGGGGGGTAGAGGAACGGAGAGAGAGGAGGGGGTAGAGGCACGGAGAGAGAGGAGGGGGGGTAGAGGAACGGAGAGAGAGGAGGGGGTAGAGGAACGGAGAGAGAGGAGGGGGGGTAGAGGAACGGAGAGAGAGGAGGGGGGTAGAGGAACGGAGAGAGAGGAGGGGAGGTAGAGGAACGGAGAGAGAGGAGGGGGGTAGAGGAACGGAGAGAGAGGAGGTGGGGTAGAGGTACGGAGAGAGAGGAGGGGGGGTAGAGGAACGGAGAGAGAGGAGGGGGGTAGAGGAACGGAGAGAGAGGAGGGGGTAGAGGAATGGAGAGAGAGGAGGGGGGTAGAGGAATGGAGAGAGAGGAGGGGGGGTAGAGGAATGGAGAGAGAGGAGGGGGGGTAGAGGAATGGAGAGAAAGGGAGAATCATTCAGTTGTTTGGCAAGCCATCCATTATTGGATAAATTGACACATAAACAAACATTACAATAATTCACTGATAATTTTTCTTCTGGGGTTCTCTGCAGTGTGTGTGTGTGTGTGTGTGTGTGTGTGTGTGTGTGTGTGTGTGTGTGTGTGTGTGTGTGTGTGTGTGTGTGTGTGTGTGTGTGTGTGTGTGTGTGTGTGTGTGTGTGTGTGTGTGTGTGTGTGTGCGTGTGTGTGTGTGTGTGTGTAAAAGATGTACCTGTGTGTATTCAGGTCCAGGTGTTGCGTTGAGACCAGTAGCAGCCATATAAGTGCTGCCAATAGTCTTTATCTTCTCCACCCCGCTGAACTTAGGCTTGGACAGCAGCTGTCACAGAGAGAGAGAGAGAGGATAGAGTTTAGCCTTGGACAGCAGCTGTCACACACACAGAGAGAGAGAGAGGGTAGACAATTAGCAAGAATAGTGTAACAAGGATGTTACAGACAGTTCGGTTACAGATTTGTTCCTGTTATCAGTGAAGATGCTCTGTATTGTCTAACATCCGGTTATGATCAGTAGTAACGGATGTAATATTACTGTGACACATTCCACAACAGCCCAACACACAGATGTGATTAGTAGCCAATAAGGACAGAGTAACTCACCTCGTCAAAGTCAGCGATGATCTCGTTGAGGAGTCTGAGACATTCCAGGCCCTCCTTGTTGACGTCTGACTCTGTGTAGAACTCCTTAAAGTCTGGGATGGAGGCGAACATCACACACACCGACTCATACGACTGGTGGTACAGATCCTGGAGAAACAAGCACAAAGACACAGGTCAGTGGAATGGATCAGTGCTACTGGTTCCATATAGGGTTAGAATGTGTGGTTCTAAAGTTAGTTCTAGAATGCATTCACTTTGTGTCTTCTTTGACATTTTTTTAGAATGGGAATGTGCTTTGTTCTATGATTCTGAGTTCTCAAGGTTCTGATGTCCTGTGAATGGTTGCTGCCTCACCTCGTTCTTCCAGTTACGTCCCAGGAAGTGTTCTGCAACATGGGCCGGTAGAACGTTCTCTAGTAGAACCCTGTTAAGGTTCTCCATGGTCTCAATCTCCTCACACTCTCTCTTGAACTTGTCCCTCCACAGGAAGTCCAACCTACAGTAATATTCATTCTGTTAACAGGAGGACACAGAGACGGTAAAGATATGGTGGTAATAAAGTAAATAATAAATAATTTTACTTTACTCTCTGAAATGACTACGCTTGAGTGAAGGTTTACCAATAATAGCATCAATTAAGTGATGATATTTTATTACTGTAAATGTAGGAGGTACATTTTTCATGAATTTGCTGAACAGATCAAGTTAATTAAAATGAGACTGGACTTGACTCACTGCTGACTAGACTTCTGAAACAATGAAAGAATTGAAAACAGAACACATGGGTCAATGTGCTGCTAGGTCAAACACATCGTTCTCAAAGTGTTTATTTTATTTTTTATTGTCCACTTGGAGAGTCACTGCTTCAAGCTACATCTGTAATCTATAACTATTCCTCTCACACATTCTCCTAACTTTAACGACCTGGAAAAAAATTCATATTTTGGTCATTTTCCTCCCCCATAGACCTACAATACTCCTGTCAACTAATCATCCTCTGTCCCAAATGGGACCCTTTTCTCTATATAGTGCACCACTTTTGACAAGGGCCCTGGTCAAAACTACTGCACTTTTTATAGGGATTAGAGTGCCGTTTGGGACGTAGAACTATCTCACCAACTGGCCCTTAAGAGCATGTTTGTATTCATGGCAAATGAGCGCTCCGGTAAAAAGACAATGAAGCAGAGGATAGCAGCTTCGCTCCAGGAAACGCTGAGCACCAGCCTGATTAGCATAAAGAATAGGTGCTGGTTTCTCATTGGTTATTTGTGAGATGGTGGTCAAAACGTGTGTGTGTGTGTGTGTGTGTGTGTGTGTGTGTGTGTGTGTGTGTGTGTGTGTGTGTGTGTGTGTGTGCGTGTGTGCGTGCGTGCGTGCGTGTGTGTCTGTGCCCTGTATTAGAGCTTATGGCTACCTGTGGGCCAGCGTTTATATACGTGTGTGTGTGTGTGTGTGTACTAGTTAGGTCATCCTTGTGAAGAGTTGAGAAAGCCTAGTAACTAGGTCAGGCAGGAACAGTGGTATTATGAGAGGCTGTTTAGAAGGCAACTACTGATGATGCTTAATTAATGAATCATTAATCTGTTCTTTAGGGATTCATCATTACCTCATGTTTAGACCCAGATGCTGCAAGGGAGAGACTATTTAACACCTCCAGAAAATATTTGAAATAAACAAAGGCTTAAAATACAGCTAACCAAATACTGCAATTAAATTAAACATGTACTTCATCCCCAAAACACAGCCCCTACCCTACTGGTGACTATAACCCAGTTTGACAACAGGGGGAACTGTATGGGCTGGCTCTTGTCCACTGGGAATGGTATATTTGGGTACACAAAACTGTCTCTGAAAAGCTCTGATGGATGGTACTCCAGAGCAGTGGCTTAGGCAAACATATGATGATGGCAGGGCCAGCAAAAATGTAGGTCGGACAAAATCTAGGCACTCAAATCATAATTTCATTATCATAAAAGCATAGCCTATCCTATACCCTAGACAGCAAATTCTCTAATGTTATATCATCACTGACATCAGGCCTTAAAGTTACATTATGCTGGCTTGTAAAGTGATATGTTATTCCTATTGAAATACAGACAGAGTTAGCACATCCAACAGTTGGAATTTTTATTCATCTGCAACCTGCTTCCGAAATAACTGTCAGGGTAAGGAATATTAAGAAAGGAGACTATCTAAACCATTTTAACTGTAACAACCATTTCAGTAACGGATGCAATAAATATAACTAATTGATTGAATTAGTTGAGAAAACTATGTTATTTGTCTTTGAGTAGCATAAGATTAATAATTCAATCAATGTACATGTAAAAACACAGATATTAATTCAAAACAAAATTCTAGCTGCAGTAGAGCACGCTGTGAAATAAGATCATGATGGGCGAAGTTTTGATTGGAACATTTTACTCTCCACTCAACACTGGTTATTAACACTAGGGTTCTTTTACATCTGAATGTGTTTTTTTAACTCCAGAATCAACACTAGAAATGTTACACTGAAAAATCAATACTAGGTAACACTGGCCAATTTGCTGTGTACTTTAATCGATCGCACACCACAAACCATCTAATAAGTGATTTCACATTACAGATAAATAGTCTTGTAGGCCTACGTTAATCCACGAGTCTTGCTCTTAACATGCAACTCACATAGACCTACACATAATAAACCATAGGTCTATAATGAATAGACTGAGACTAGAACATAATGTCCTGACATAACAGTAATAAACACAATAGGCAGCCATATCCTACAGTGCCTTCAGAAAGTATTCATACCCCTTGACTTTTTCCACATTTTGTTGTGTTACAGCCTGAATTCAAAATGGATTAAATTGCATTTTAATCCATACACACAATACCTCATAATGACAAAGTGAAAAGATGTTTTTAGAAATGTTTGCAATTTATGTTAGAATTACTTTTGGCAGCGATTACAGCTGTGAGTCTTTCTGGGTAAGTCTCAAAGAGCTTTGCACACCTGGATTGTACAATATTTGAAAATGTTTCTTTAAAAAGATCTTCAAGCTCTGTCAAGTTGGTTGTTGATCATGGATAGACAGACATTTTCAAGCTTTGCCATAGATTTTGAAGCTGATTTAAGTCAAAACTGTAACTAGGCCACTCACGATCATTCAATGTTGTCTTGGTAATCAACTCCAGTGTATATTTCGTCTTGTGTTTTAGGTTATTGTCCTGCTGAAAGGTGAATTTGTCTCCCAGTGTCTGTTGGAAAGCAGACTGAAACAGGTTTTCCTATAGCACTTACTTAGCTCTATTCCGTTTCTTTTTATCTTAAAAAAACTCTGTAATCCTTGACAATGACAAGCATACCCATAACAGGATGCAGTCCCCACCATGCTTGAAAATATGAAGAGTGGTACTCAGTGATGTGTTGAGTCGGATTTGCCCCAAACATAACGCTTTCCATTCAGGACATACATGTTGTTTTCTTTGCCACATTCTTTGCAGTTTTACCATTAATTTAGTATTGTGGAGTGAGTACAATGTTGTTGATCCATCCTCAGTTTTCTCCTATCACAGCCATTAAGCTCTGTAACTGTTTTAAAGTCACCATTGGCCTGTTGGTGAAATGAGTGTCTTTGTAGTAACAAATACTTGTATGTGTGGGGTACAGAGATGAGGTAGTCATTCAGAAATCATGTTAAACTCTATTATTGCACACAGAGTGAGTCCATGCGATGTATTATGTGACTTGTTAAGCTTGCCATAATAAATGGGTAGAATACTTATTAACTCAAGACATTTCAACTTTTAATTCTTAATTAATTAGTAACATTTCAAAAAACATAATTACACTTTGACATTATTGGGTATTGTGTGTAGGACAATGACACAAAATCACAATTTAATCAATTTTAAATTCCATCTGTAAGACAACAAAATGTGAAAACTGTTGAGATCACTGAGCCAAAATGCAAGCCGAGTGCAATTCTCTGCTGGGCGCTGGAGATCAAGTGTGCCTACAATGTATTTTAAATGACCAATAGCCTATAGGGCCTAACTATAATGCATGGGCAGAGAAGTACAGGGCAAAGATCTATTTCCAATTAAATTAAATTCCCCAAAATCATAGGCTATTTACATTGACTGTAAATAAATATTGTTTCATGCATCTGCCAATTTTCTCCATGTAGGCCTACCTCTTATTATAAATAACATAGAGTCCCTTATATTTCAATACTTGAGTCTCAAGCTAGGCTATATGATAACACTGGTCAGAGGTCAGTTGTTGTATCTAGGCTATATGATAACACTGGTCAGAGGTCAGTTGTTGTATCTAGGCTATATGATAACACTGGTCAGAGGTCAGTTGTTGTATCTAGGCTATATGATAACACTGGTCAGAGGTCAGTTGTTGTATCTAGGCTATATGATAACACTGGTCAGAGGTCAGTTGTTGTATCTAGGCTATATGATAACACTGGTCAGAGGTCAGTTGTTGTATCTAGGCTATATGATAACACTGGTCAGAGGTCAGTTGTTGTATCTAGGCTATATGATAACACTGGTCAGAGGTCAGTTGTTGTATCTAGGCTATATGATAACACTGGTCAGAGGTCAGTTGTTGTATCTAGGCTATATGATAACACTGGTCAGAGGTCAGTTGTTGTAGCCTACTACTTGCGAGGCACATTGGAGCTCCCGAGTGGCGCAGCGGTCTAAGGCACTGCATCTCAGTGCAAGAGGCGTCACTACAGTCCCTGGTTTGAATCCAGGCTGTATCACATCCGGACGTGATTGGGAGTCCCATAGGGCAGCGCACAATTGGGTCAACGTTGTCCAGGTTTGGCCGGGGTAGGCCGTTATTGTAAATAAGAATTTGTTCTGAACTGACTTGCCTAGTTAAATAAAAAAATATATAAAGAAATTGTTGTTGAAGTAACTGTTTTTTTAATTTCACTGGACTGATGGTCATGTCTCAGTGGAGGATGGGACAGAGTGCAGGTTGAAGTGGAGAGGCGTGTTCCATGGTTTCTAAAAGGGTGGAATTAAAACAGTGTTGTAGTGCTGATCGTTGTCTCTGAATGTACTGAAACTGTCTTTAAGGCCCCCGATTAGATCAAAGCAATCAATCACTGATATCAAATAACTTGGCAAATGCTCGAACATCCTCTCTATACACAGTCTCTAGAAATGTTTTTACTGTCAGATTTTTTGGCCATTTTACTTGTTTTTGCCAGCCAAGTTGGCAAGTGAGTCTTGGTATCACTGCAAAGTGACACGTGCCAGAACCTTCCCATTCTTCTGAAATTGATACGCTGATTGTTCCCCCCCCCAGTAAACAATCACAAGCATAATGAAAATGCCTTACATAGGCCTAAAGGAAATAGATTTTATTTAAAGATGTCCTTGAGTATCCTGAAAAGCATCTGCTAAATAAAATGTATTATTATTATCAATATACAGTGAGCTCCAAAAGTATTGGGACAGTGACATTTCTTTGTTTGTTTTGGCTTTGTGCTCCAGAAATGTGAAATGATACAATGACTATGGGGTTAGTGCACACTGTCAGTTGTCATTTGAGGGTATTTTCATCCATATCGGGTGAACCGTTTAGAAATTACAACACATTTTGTACATAGTCCCCCATTTTAAGGGCCAAAAAGCATTGGCACAAATTCACTTATACAGTATGTGTATTAAGTACAGTGTCTTGCAAAAGTATTCATCCCTCTTGGTGTTTTTCCTATTTTGTTGCATTACAACCTGTCATTTAAATTGATTTTTATTTGGATTTCATGTAATGGACATACACAAAATAGTTCAAATTGGTGAAATGAAAAAAATTACTTGTTTCAAAAAATTCAAACAAATAAAAAACGGAAAAGTGGTACGTGCATATGTATTCACCCCCTTTGCTATGAAGCCCCTAAATAAGATCTGGTGCAACCAATTACCTTCAGAAGTCACATAATTAGTTAAATAAAGTCCACCTGTGTGCAATCTAAGTGTCACATGATCTGTCACATGATCTCAGTATATATACATGTTCCAGAGTACAACATCCGGCGCCGAAACGAGATGGCCGCCTCGCTTCGCGTTCCTTGGAAAATATGCAGTATTTTGTTTTTTTATGTGTTATTTCTTACATCGGTACCCCAGGTAATCTTAGGTTTCATTACATACAGTCGGGAGGAACTACTGAATATACGATTAACGTCAACTCATCATCGTTCCTACCAGGAATATGACTTTCCCGAAACGGATCCAGTGTTTTGCCTTCCACCCAATACAATGGATCTGATCCCAGCCGGCGACCCTGTGCGACGCCGTAAAAGGGGCAAACGAGGCGGTCTCCTGGCCAGGCTTCGGAGACGGGCACATCGCGCTCCACTCCCTAGCATACTACTCGCCAATGTCCAGTCTCTTGACAATAAGGTTGATGAAATCCGAGCACGGGTAGCATTCCAGAGAGACATCAGGGATTTTATTTTTATTTTTTTATTTCACCTTTATTTAACCAGGTAGGCTAGTTGAGAACAAGTTCTCATTTGCAACTGCGACCTGGCCAAGATAACGTGCTCTGCTTCACGGAAACATGGCTAACTCAAGAGACGCTAACGGAGTCGGTGCAGCCAGCTGGTTTCTTCATGCATCGCGCCGACAGAAACAAACATCTTTCTGGTAAGAAGAGGGGCGGGGGGGTATGCCTTATGATTAACGAGACGTGGTGTGATCATCATAACAACACACAGGAACTCAAGTCATTCTGTTCACCTGATCTAGAACTCCTCACAATAAAATGTCGACCGCATTATCTACCAAGGGAATTCTCTTCAATCATAATCACAGCCGTATATATTCCCCCCCAAGCAGACACATCGATGGCCCTGAACGAACTTTATCTGACTCTTTGTAAACTGGAAACCACACACCCTGAGGCTGCATTCATCGTAGCTGGGGATTTTAACAAGGCTAATCTAAAAACAAAACTCCCTAAATTCTATCAGCATATCGATTGTGCTACCAGGGCTGGAAAAACCCTAGATCATTGTTATACTAATTTCCGCGACGCATATAAGGCCCTCCCCCGCCCCCCTTTCGGAAAAGCTGACCACGACTCCATTTTGTTGATTCCAGCCTACAAACAGAAACTAAAACAACAAGCTCCCGCGCTCAGGTCTGTTCAACGCTGGTCCGACCAATCTGATTCCACGCTTCAAGACTGCTTCGATCACGCGGATTGGAATATGTTCCGCATTGCGTCCAACAACAATATTGACGAATATGCTGATTCGGTGAGCGAGTTCATTAGGATGTGCATTGACGATGTCGTACCCACAGCAACGATTAAAACATTCCCAAACCAGAAACCGTGGATTGACGGCAGCATTCGCGTGAAACTGAAAGCGCGAACCACTGCTTTTAACCAGGGCAAGGTGACCGGAAGCATGACCGAATACAAACAGTGTAGCTATTCTCTCCGCAAGGCAATCAAACAGGCTAAGTCCCAGTACAGAGACAAAATCGAGTCGCAATTCAACAGCTCAGACACAAGAGGTATGTGGCAGGGTCTACAGTCAATCACGGATTACAAAAAGAAAACCAGCCCCGTCGCGGACCAGGATGTCTTGCTCCCAGACAGGCTAAACAACTTTTTTGCCCGCTTTGAGGACAATACAGTGCCACTGACACGGCCCCCTACCAAAACCTGCGGGCTCTCCTTCACTGCAGCCGAGGTGAGTAAAACATTTAAACGTGTTAACCCTCGCAAGGCTGCAGGCCCAGACGGCATTCCCAGCCACGTCCTCAGAGCATGCGCAGACCAGCTGGCTGGTGTGTTTACGGACATATTCAATCAATCCTTATCCCAGTCTGCTGTTCCCACATGCTTCAAGAGGGCCACCATTGTTCCTGTTCCCAAGAAAGCTAAGGTAACTGAGCTAAACGACTACCGCCCCGTAGCACTCACTTCCGTCATCATGAAGTGCTTTGAGAGACTAGTCAAGGACCATATCACCTCCACCCTACCGGACACCCTAGACCCACTCCAATTTGCTTACCGACCCAATAGGTCCACAGACGACGCAATCGCAACCACACTGCACACTGCCCTAACCCATCTGGACAAGAGGAATACCCATGTGAGAATGCTGTTCATCGATTACAGCTCAGCATTTAACACCATAGTACCCTCCAAACTCGTCATCAAGCTCGAGACCCTGGGTCTCGACCCCGCCCTGTGCAACTGGGTCCTGGACTTCCTGACGGGCCGCCCCCAGGTGGTGAGGGTAGGTAACAACATCTCCACCCCGCTGATCCTCAACACTGGGGCCCCACAAGGGTGCGTTCTGAGCCCTCTCCTGTACTCCCTGTTCACCCACGACTGCGTGGCCATGCACGCCTCCAACTCAATCATCAAGTTTGCGGATGACACTACAGTGGTAGGCTTGATTACCAACAACGACGAGACGGCCTACAGGGAGGAGGTGAGGGCCCTCGGAGTGTGGTGTCAGGAAAATAACCTCACACTCAACGTCAACAAAACAAAGGAGATGATTGTGGACTTCAGGAAACAGCAGAGGGAGCACCCCCCTATCCACATCGACGGGTCAGTAGTGGAGAAGGTGGAAAGTTTTAAGTTCCTCGGCGTACACATCACGGACAAACTGAATTGGTCCACCCACACAGACAGCGTCGTGAAGAAGGCGCAGCAGTGCCTCTTCAACCTCAGGAGGCTGAAGAAATTCGGCTTGTCACCAAAAGCACTCACAAACTTCTACAGATGCACAATCGAGAGCTCCTGTCGGGCTGTATCACCGCCTGGTACGGCAACTGCTCCGCCCACAACCGTAAGGCTCTCCAGAGGGTAGTGAGGTCTGCAGAACGCATCACCGGGGGCAAACTACCTGCCCTCCAGGACACCTACACCACCCGATGTCACAGGAAGGCCATAAAGATCATCAAGGACAACAACCACCCAAGCCACTGCCTGTTCACCCCGCTATCATCCAGAAGGCGAGGTCAGTACAGGTGCATCAAAGCAGGGACCGAGAGACTGAAAAACAGCTTCTATCTCAAGGCCATCAGACTGTTAAACAGCCACCACTAACATTTAGCGGCCGCTGCCAACATACTGACTCAACTCCAGCCACTTTAAAAATGGGAATTGATGGAAATTATGTAAAAATGTACCACTAGCCACTTTAAACAATGCCACTTAATATAATGTTTACATACCCTACATTACCCATCTCATATGTATATACTGTACTCTATATCATCTACTGCATCTTGCCATCTTTATGTAATACATGTACCACTAGCCACTTTAAACTATGCCACTTTATGTTTACATACCCTACAGTACTCATCTCATATGTATATACCGTACTCTATACCATCTACTGCATCTTGCCTATGCCGTTCTGTACCACCACTCATTCATATATCTTTATGTACATATTCTTTATCCCTTTACACTTGTGTGTGTATAAGGTAGTAGTTGTGGAATTGTTAGGTTAGATTACTTGTTGGTTATTACTGCATTGTCGGAACTAGAAGCACAAGCATTTCGCTACACTCGCATTAACATCTGCTAACCATGTGTATGTGACTAATAAAATTTGATTTGATTTGATTTGATTTATACACCTGTTCTGAAAGGCACCAGAGTCTGAAACACCACTAAGCAAGGGGCACCATGAAGAGCAAGGAGCTCTCCAAACAGGTCAGGGACAAAGTTGTGGAGAAGTACAGATCAGGGTTGGGTTATAAAAAAATATCAGAAACTTTGAACATCCCACAGAGCATCATTAAATCCATTATAATTTTTTTGGAAAGAATATGGCACCACAACAAACCTGCCAAGAGAGGGCCTCCCACCAAAACTCACGGACCAGGCAAGGAGAGGACCATCAATCAGAGAGGCAAGAAAGAGACCAAAGATAACCCTGAAGGAGCTGCAAAGCTCCACAACGGAGATTGGAGTATCTGTCCAAAGGGCCACTTTAAGCCATACACTCATACACACAGAGCTGAGCTTTACAGAAGAGTGGCCAGAAAAAAAGCCATTACTAAAATAAGCAAACACGTTTGGTGTTCACCAAAAGCCATGTGGGAGACTCCACAAACATATGGAAGAAGGTACTCTGGTAAGATGAGACTAAAATTGAGCTTTTTGGCCATCAAAGAAAACACTATGTCTAGCGCAAACCCAATACCTCTCAACTTGAAGGAGCTGGAGCAGTTTTGCCTTGAAGAATGGGCAAAAATCCCAGTGACTAGATGTGCCAAGCTTACAGAGACACACCCCAAGAGACTTGCAGCTGTAATTCCTGCAAAAGGTGGCTCTACAAAGTATTGACTTTGGGGGGGGGTGAATAGTTATTCATGCTCAGGTTTTCTGTTTAAAAGAAAAACATATTTCTTGCTTGTTTCACAAAAAAAAATATTTTGCATCTTCAAAGTGGTAGGCATGTTGTGTAAATCAAATGATACAAACCCCCCCAAAAATCTATTTTAATTCCAAGTTGTAAAGCAACAAAATAGGAAAAATGCCATGGGGTGTGAATTATTTTGTAAGCCACTGCAGTCATACGCTTAGCATTTTGTCCCATGTTCCTATTTCGCCATAATTACATCAAGCTTGTGACTCTACAAACTTGTTGGATGAATTTACTGTTTATTTTGTTTGTGTTTTCGATTATTTTGTGCTCAATATAAATTAATGGTAAATAATGTACTGTGTCATATTGGAGTCACTTTTACTGTAAATAAGAATATAATACGTTTCTAAACACTTCAACATGGATGATTACGGATAATCCTGAATGAAGTGTGAATAATGATCAGTGAGAAAATTACTGAGGCATAAATATCATATCCCCCAAGAATGCAAACCTCCCCTGTTATTGTAATGGTGAGAGGTTAGCATATCTTGGGGGTATGATATTCGTGCCTCTCTAACTTAGGTAAAAAGACAAATAATGTCCCGTTTGGAACACTGACATATATTGGGTGGGCCTGGCTCTCCAGTTGGTGGGATTGTGCCCACCCAGACCCACCCATGCCTAAGCACCTGCCTCAGTGAAGAGACAGTACAACACCCTCCATCTTGCTGTCTCTCTCTGTCCTCCATCTGTGTGAATTACTGACTTCTATTTTCTATTACCATTGAAGCAGGCAGAAGTCAGAAGTTATATAGTCAGTACATAGGTATCACATAGATACTACATAGTTAACACATATTTAGTACATGGTCCATAGCTGCTGGTGATTCTCTGATCCACCTCTACGCAGACGTCACCTTTCTGTATACTTTTGGCCCTTCTTTGGACACTGTGTTAACTAACCTCCAGACGAGCTTCAATGCCATACAACTCTCCTTCCGTGGCCACCAACTGCTCTTAAATGCAAGTAAAACTAAATGCATGCTCTTCAACCGATCGCTGCCCGCACCTGCCCGCCCGTCTAGCATCACTACTCTGGACGGTTCTGACTTAGAATATGTGGACAACTACAAATACCTAGGTGTCTGGTTACACTGTAAACTCTCCTTCCAGACTCACATTAAGCATCTCCAATCCAAAATTAAATCTAGAATCGAATTCCTATTTCTCAACAAAGCATCCTTCACTCATGCTGCCAAACATACCCTCGTAAAACTGACTATCCTACCGATCTTTGACTTCGGCGATGTAATTTACAAAATAGCCTCCAACACTGTCCTCAGCAAATTGGACGCAGTCTATCACAGTGCCATCCGTTTTGTCACCAAAGCCCCATATACTACCCACCACGGTGACCTGTATGCTCTCATTGGCTGGCCCTCGCTTCATATTCGTAGCCAAACCTACTGGCTCCAGATCATCTATAAGTCTATGCTAGGTAATGCCCCGCCTTATCTCAGCTCACTGGTCACCATAGCAGCACCCACCCGTAGCGCACGTTCCAGCAGGTATATCTCACTAGTCACCCCCAAAGCCAATTCCTCCTTTGGCCGCCTTTCCTTCCAGTTCTCTGCTGCCAATGACTGGAACGAATTGCAAAAATCACTGAAGCCGGAGACTCATATCTCCCTCACTAGTTTTAAGCACCAGCTGTCAGAGCAGCGCACAGATCACTGCACCTGTACATAGCCCATCTGTAAATAGCCCATCCAACTACCTCATCCCCATACTGTTATTTATTTTTTTGCTCCTTTGCATCCCAGTATCTCTACTTGCCCGTTCATCTTCTGCACATCTATCACTCCAGTGTTTAATTGCTAAATTGTAATTATTTCACTATGGCCTATTTATTGCCTTACCTCCCTTATCTTACTTCATTTGCACACACTGTATATAGACTTTTCTATTGTGTTATTGACTGTACGTCCGTTTATTCCATGTGTAGTTCTGTGTTGTTGTTTGTGTCGGACTGCTTTGCTTTATCTTGGCCAGGTCGCAGTTGTAAATGAGAACTTGTTCTCAACTGGCCTACCTGGTTAAATAAATAAATTAAAAAAATTAAATAGCTATAACAGGTTTAACAGGTACTGTACCTGTCGTGCTAACACCAGTAGAGTGATGAAGAAGATGAAGAGAGAAACAGAACCCATCGTCTTCAGATCCTTTAGAATGCCTGGCCTGAGGAGAGAGGGATGAGAGAGAAAAAGAGCGATGAAAGAATAAAAACAAAACAACCATAAAGTGCAACTTTCAATCAATGTAATAACTTGATCGATCTCAGGAGTGAATCCCCTTCTCTCTCTCTCTCTCTCTCTCTCTCTCTCTCTCTCTCTCTCTCTCTCTCTCTCTCTCTCTCTCTCTCTCTCTCTCTCTCTCTCTCTCTCTCTCTCTCTCTCTCTCTCTCTCTCTCTCTCTAACCGTCATTCATATCAGCAAAATAAATTCCACTCTATGAAGACAAAAACCCAATATCATAGAACCTGTCAGTCATGATCCGAACAACAATTACCCCAGCAACCGAGTTCTATTCCATAGCGACAACTTTTGATTGACAGTTGAAAGGAATATCGCTTTCCCTAATGACTTTGTCTGTGGCTCTGAATCCTGGCCTATTATTGCACAAATCACAGTAAGGGAAGAAACAGTGTTAACTGTGTGTGTGTGTGTGTGTGTGTGTGTGTGTGTGTGTGTGTGTGTGTGTGTGTGTGTGTGTGTGTGTGTGTGTGTGTGTGTGTGTGTGTGTGTGTGTGTGTGTGTGTGTGTGTGTGTGTGTGTGTGTTTTGTTTTGTGTGTGTGGGTGGGTGGGTTGGTTGGTTTCTGTGTGCTTGTGGGTGCATGCGTGTGTGCCTCAACCCTATACACACATGCACAGTCATTCCCTGAAGGCTGTATGTCTGTGGCTTCTACCCTATATATTACATCAGGGCCGAAGGAAAGGAGCATTGTGTTAATACCAGGGTTTTCATAAAAGGAAAGCTGTCTCTCTAGCTTGTTCAGTGTGTGTGTGCATGTGTTTGTGTGTGTACCTGTCCAGTGTCTGTGTGCTGTAGAGTGCAGTACTGTATCCGTCCAGCAGGTGTGCGTGTGTCTGGAGGATGATGATGTTGTAGGTCACCACGGCAACTAGCATGACAACCATCTTCAGCTCGTAGTTTATCCTCAGGAACACAGAACATGACACCAGACCCAGGATACAACAGTAGATAAAATACTACAGAGAGAGAGACAGAGAGAGCAAGAGAGAGAGAGAGCAAGAGAGAGAGAGCAAGAGAGAGAGAGCAAGAGAGAGAGAGCGAGAGAGAGAGAGAGAGAGAGAGAGAGAGAGAGAGAGAGAGAGAGAGAGAGAGAGAGAGAGAGAGAGAGAGAGAGAGAGAGAGAGAGAGAGAGAGAGAGAGAGAGAGAGAGAGAGAGAGAGAGAGAGAGAGAGAGAGAGAAAAAATGAGAGAAGGAGGGCGGAGAAGGAGGGTGGGAGTGAGAGAGAGAGAGAGGAAAGGGGGAGAGGGGAGAAAGAGAGAGAGAGAGAGAGAGAGAGAGAGAGGAGGCGGGAGAGGGTGGATGGGAGAGAGAAGAGAGGCAGAAAGAGGAGGGGAAAGAAGGAATGAGAAGTCAATAAAATATTTTATATCTAATATTTTGAGATGATATACAGTGCCTTCAGAAAGTATTCACACCCCTTGACTTTTTCCACATTTTGTTGTGTTATAACCTGAATTTAAAATTACATTTAGATTTTGTCACTGGCCCTACCCACATAATGTCAATGTGGAATTATGATTTTAGAAATTCTTAAAAATTAATTAATAATGAAAAGCTGAAATCAACCTCTTTGTTATGGCGAGCCTAAATATGTTCAGGAGTAAAAATGTGTTCAATAAGTCACATAATAGGTTGCATTCATTCACTCCGTGTGCAATACTAGTGTTTAACATGATTTTTGAATGACTACCTCATCGCTGTACCCCACACAATAATCTGTAAGTTCCCTCAGTCGAGTAGTGAATTTCAAACACAGATTCAACCACAAAGACTAAGGAGGTTTTCCAATGCCTCGCAAAGAAGGGCACCTATTGGTAGATGGGTCAAATAAAAAAGCAGACATTAAATATCCCTTATAGCATAGTCAATGTTATTAATTACATTTTGGATGGTGTATCAATACACCCAGTCACAACAAAGATACAGGTGTCCTTCCTAAATCAGTTCCCGGAGAGTAAGAAAACCGCTCAGGGATTTCACCATGAGGCCAATGGTGACTTTAAAACAGTTACAGAGTTTACTGGCTGTGATAGGAGAAAGCTGAGGATGGATCAACAACCTTGTCATTTGGGTTAGTATTGTGGAGTAACTACAGAGTGAAAAGAAGGAAGCCTGTACAGAATACAAATATTCCAAAACATGCATAAGGCACTAATGTAAAATTGCAAATAATTTGACAAAAAAATGTTTTGGAGCAAATCCAACAGAACACATCACTGAGTACCACTCTTCATATTTTCAAGCATGGTGGTGGCTGCATCATGTTATGGGTATGCTTGTCATCGGCAAGGACCAGGGAGTTAAAATAAATGGAATGGAGCTAAGCACAGGCAACATCCTAGAGGAAAACCTTGTTCAGTCTGCTTTCCACCAGACACTGGGAGACAAATTCACCTTTCAGTGGGACAATAACCTAAAACATGGCCAAATATACACTGGAGTATATTACCAAGCCAACATTGAATATTCATGAGTGGCCTAGTTACAGTTTTGACTTAAAACCCGCTTGAAAATCTATGGCAAGACTTGAAAATGGCTGTCTCGCAATTATCAACAACCAACTTGACAGAGCTTGAAGAACTTTCAAAATAATATTGTGCAATTATTGTACAATCCAGGTGTGCAAAGCTCTTAGAGACGTACTCAGAAAGACGCACAGCTGTAATCGCTGCCAAAGGTAATTCAAACATGTATTGACTCAGGGGTGTGGATACTTATGTAAATGAGATATTTCTGAATTTCATTTTAAATAAATGTGCACTTTGTCATTGTAGGTTATTCGTTGGAGATAGGTGAGAAAAACATGTAGATTTAATCCATTTTGAATTCAGGCTGTAACACAACAAAATGTGAAATAAGTCAAGGGGTATGAATACTTTCTGAATGCTCTGTAGATAGATGGAGAGAGTCAAACAATAGACTAGACTCTACTTTATGCGTCTACATTAGCAAGCCATAACAACAGTTCCTCCAAAAAATGTCCAGTCAACATTTCCCCCCCAAAACTATAATGGACATCATATATCCTGGCCTATAAAAAATGGAATATGGCTCTTTATGGGCTGAGTATCACTTCACTGAGGGAGTATTATGGTCCATTAAGGGAGAGCTGGGCCAACACAGGGCAATGGATCAGAATAAGTTACTGAACTAGAGGAAGGAGGGTAGGGAGCGAAGGAAGGAAGGAAGGAAGGAAGGAAGGAAGGAAGGAAGGAAGGAAGGAAGGAAGGAAGGAAGGAAGGAAGGAAGGAAGGAAGGAAGGAAGGAAGGAAGGAAGGAAGGAAGGAAGGGGAGTCAGCAATAAAGAGCGAAAAAAATAGTATAACTGAATATGTGGAGAGCAGTGAATCAGGACTAGCTATTACTGGCTGACGAGGGTAAACACCATTCATTTAGAAGATAGGAGAAATGGATCCGGGCTATTAGCAGAGGTGTCTAAGTGAAAAAAAAGAGAAAAAAAATAAAGGAATATTACTGATGCAGAAAATAGAGGGAATTGGCTCCCAGTCAAGACTAATGGTGAAGGGAGATGTGTGAATGAAAGCCTGAACTAGAAGTAGGGGCCACATTAAATCAGATTGCGGGCTGTGAATGGCCACAGGGGCATATGCATCAGTCGTGAAAAGTGGATAACCACAATTATTCGAAAGAAATGGGTCCAGTGTATAAAGAAAAACTATTTATAAAATATGGGAATGAGATTGAGGTGTTGGACACTATGGAGGAGGGTAATGATGTGGAAGATATTATTGTTAAGTATTAGATAAAGTTGTACACAGAAGGTAAAAAATAAAAATGAAAACTGGGTATGAAAATGTTCTGGATCTGTTCATAAATTTTTTCAGTTCACTTATGAGTTCCTTGAGGTGTAAAACATCAGTAATGAGCTTGTCAAGCCCTATTCAGCAAGGCTGTTCTCTAGTGCTGATAAACACTAAATCAATACTAAATCCGGGAGGACAGAGTTTTTGTTTCTAACAGACAGAGATGATCTTGCCACAGACGTAGGTAGGAGTGAGTGATTATGTAGGCTGTGTGTGAAGTGTGTGAAGCAAGGCAGGAAGACTAGGGCTGTCGCACAAGTAATTCAAATACAATTGAGGGAAAAACAGTTGCGACACCACACCAGATGCGAGCCAGTTTCCCATGAACTTGAACTACTTTTGACTATTGAGATGAAGGAGAGGAGACAAGGAGAGGAAGCCACTTTAGACTATTGAGATACTATCCAAGTCAACAACCAGGCCACTTCTAGAGCCCTCTCAGTGTCACCACGACACATTGACAGCAGCACAGTGTCTCTCGGCTCTCTGTCAGCTGTTGTAAGCCTGTTGTGAAAACACACCGAGTAGATCAACAGTCTACAGTCTACACAGTCACACACAAACACAAACGGATTGATTGTGATTGATGTAACGCAACGTTTATGATAGACAATGTAAACAAACATTACTTTTGTGGCCCTGGTTAAAGAAATATGAGTGACATTTGTTGGTGGGTGAAAAAAAGTAACAATATATACAGTACCAGTCAAAAGTTTGGACACACCTAATCATTCAAGGCTTTTTCTTTCTTTTTACTATTTTCTACATTGAAAAATAATAGTGAAGACATCAAAACTATGAAATAACACAAATTGAATCATATTGTCACCAAAAAGTGTTAAACAAATTAGATTATTCAAAGTAGCCACCCTTTGCCTTGATGGCAACTTTGCACACTCTTGGCATTCTCTCAACTAGCTTCATGAGGAATGATTTTCCAATAGTCTTGAAGGAGTTCCCACATATGCTGAGCACTTACTGTCTGCTTTTTCTTCACTCTGCGGACCAACTCATCCCAAACCATCTCAATTTGGTTGAGGCCGGTGATTGTGGAGGCCAGGTCATCTGACGCAGCACTCCATCACTCTCCTTCTTGGTCAAATAGCCCTTTCACAGTGTGTTTTGGGTCATTGTCCTGTTGAAAAACAAGTGATAGTCCTACTAAGCGCAAACCAGATGGGATGGGGTATCACTGCAGAATGCTGTGGTAGCCATGCTGGTTAAGTGGGTCATGAATTCTAAATAAATCACCAACAGTGTCACCAGCAAAGTAACCCCACACCATCACACCTCCTCCATGCTTCATGGTGGGAACCACACATGCGGAGATCATCCATTCACCTCCTCTGCGTCTCACAAAGACACGGCGGTTGGAACCAAAAATCGCAAATTTGGACTTATCAGACCAAAGGACAGATTTCCACTGGTCTTATGTCCATTGCTCGTGTTTCTTGGCCCAAGCAAGTCTCTTCTTATTATTGGTGTCCTTTAGTAGTGGTTTCTTTGCAGCAATTTGACCATGGCCTGATTCGCACAGTCTCCTCTGAACAATTGATGTTGAGATGTGTCTGTTAATTGAACTCTGTGAAGCATGTATTTGGGCTGTAATCTGAGGTGCAGTTAACTCTAATGAACTTATCCTCTGCAGCAGAAGTAACTCTGGGTCTTCCTTTCCTGTGGCGGTCCTCAGTTTCATCATAGCGCTTGATGGTTTTTCCAAGTTCTTGAAATGTTCAGTATTAACTGACCTTCATGTCTTAAAGTAACGTATGTTTCTCTTTGCTTATTTGAGCTCTTCTTGCCACAATATGGACTTGGTATTTTACCAAATAGGGCTATCTTCTGTATACCACCCCTACTTTGTCACAACACAACTGATTGGCTCAAACGCATTAAGATGGAAAGAAATTCCACAAATGCCTTTTAACAAGGTATACCTGTTAATTTAAATGCATTCCAGGTGACTACCTCATGAAGCTGGTTGAGAGAATGCCAAGAGTGTGCAAAGCTGTCATCAAGGCAAAGTGTGGCTACTTTAAAGAATCTAAAATCTAAAATATATTTAGATTGTTTAACACTTTTTTTGGTTACTAGATGATTCCACATGTGTTATTTCAAGAAAAACCCTGGAATGAGTTGGTGTGTCCAAACTTTTGACTGGTCCTATATTTCTTAGGGGAGGAAACAGCTAATCTCATGCTTTTCTACACATTTTGTCATGAGGCAGAGCGAACATATTGCATGTTTAAGCTAATTAAAGTTCAAATATATGTGTGTTTATTGTGATAAAGGCACTGGATTATGAGCTGTCTTGTTTGCTAAATGAACAAATGAAGTAGGCAGTGTCATGGTGCATATAGCCATAGAAGCACAGTGACATATCCCACTGGGCACAGGCATCAATTCAAATCAAATCAAATTGTATGTGTTACATGGGCCGAATACGACAGGTGTAAACCTTACCGTGAAAGGCTTACTTACAAACACTGAACCAACAATCAGGTTCAAGAAATAGAGTTAAGAAAAGATTGACTAAATAAACTAAAGTAAAAAAGAGAAGAAAAAAGTAACACAATAAAATAACAATACCGAGGCTATATTCAGGGAGTACCGGTACCGAATCAATGTGCGGGGGTACAGGTTAGTCGAGGTAATTTGTACATGTAGGTAGGGGTAAAGTGACTATGCATAAATAATAAACAGCGAGTAGCAGCAGTGTAAAAACAAAGGGGGAGGGTGTCAATGTAAATAGTCAGGGTGGCTATTTAATTAATTGTTCAGCAGTCTTGTAGCTTGGGGGTAGAAGCTGTTAAGGAACCTTTTGGACCTAGACTTGGCGCTCAGGTACCGCTTGCCGTGGTGTAGCAGAGGGAATAATCTATGACTAGGGTGACTGGAGTCTTTGACATTTTTTGGGGCCTTCCTCTGACGCCTAGTACAGTATATACAGTTGAAGTCGGAAGTTTACATACACTTAGGTTAGAGTCATTAAAACTCATTTTTCAACCACTCCAAAAATATCTTGTTAACTTCTCTAGGATAGGGGGCAGCATTTTCACGTTTGGATGAAAGGCATACCCAAATTCAACTGCCAGCTACTCATCCCCAGAAGATGAGATATGCATATTGTTAGTAGATTTGGATAGAAAACACTCTGAAGATTCTAAAACTGTTTGAATGATGTCTGTGAGTATAACATAACTTATTTAGCAGGCGAAACCCCGAGGACAAACCATTCCGATTTTCTTTTTTGAGGTCACTCTCTTTTCAATGGATTTTCATTGGGAATACAGATTTCTAATTGACCTTCTTGCAGTTCCTACCGCTTCCACTGGATGTCAACAGTCTTCAGAAATTAGTTGAGGGTTTTTCCTTTGTGTAATGAAGAAGTACGGCCATTTTGAATCAAAGTCACTTGAAGTGTCATGTTAGATAGAGACGCATGACCAGAAAGCATGCTACAGATTGTTTTAATCCTGTATTGAAAACAGATAGACCTGTCTTCAATTTTATCGATTATTAACTTCTTGGAACTATAGGGGGTGCTGTTCCGCATTAGCATATTTTGGTCTCCAAATTAAACTGCCTCGTGCTCAATTCTTGATCGTACAATATGCATATTATTGTTATTATTGGATAGAAAACACTTTCTAGTTTCTATAGCCGTTGGAATTTTGTCTCTGAGTGGTACAGAACTATATCTACAGCACTTTTCATGACAGGGGTCAGATTTCAGAAATTTTTACCCCTGATCTGGAGTCTGTTTTTAAGGTGACAGTGAATGCTATGAAGAAACCGACACTGCCTACGTCTTCCTCTGGGTGTCTGTACGTCATCACGTTTTGAATGGAGTCGATTGCACAATCACAGCCACTATAAAAGAAGAAAACGTGGAGTTACCTCCCTTTCTCGTCGCGCGCCTGAAGCGTGAAGGACATCGGACTTGCCTCATTCCAAATCGTTGTTTAGCCAGCAATATTTCTCTGGTCATGTTTTTACTCGTTATAGTTGTTAAAAACATCATAATGTAGTTAATTTGAACCGTTTTATAGCAATTTATATCCGTTTAGTGCGATTCTGAGGAATTTCTTTGTCGTGCACTTTCTAGCTTTGGGAACGTTTCGGGGTCTCGGTCGTTGTTAGTGGACATTTCGAAGGACAGAGGACATCTATCGACCAAAAGAAGATTACAACATAGAAAGGATACATTGCCCAAGAATCTGATGGAAGAACAGCTCAAAGTAAGCAATATTTAATATGATAAATCGTTGTTCTGTCGAAATATTTTAAACGCATATTTCGCCATTTTGTTTGTTATCGCGTCACTTGGCGAACCCTGTATTGAAAAGTAAGGATAATTTTAAAAATGTAAGTCAGCGGTTGCATTAAGAACTAATTTGTCTTTCGATTCCTGTCAACCCTGTATTTTTTAGTCAAGTATATGATTAGCTTTCAATTAAACTAGATCACTCTGAAAGATGACGTCAGACATTTTGAGGCTTGATTTCCTAGTATTTTCATTGTGTAACCACGGTTTTGTATGGCTAAATATGCACATTTTCGAACAAACTGTATATGTATGTTGTAAAATGATGTTACAGGAGTGTCATCGGAAGAATTCTGAGAAGGTTAGTGAAAAAATTCATATATTTTGGCGGTGATTACGTTATAGCGCTCTTTGGCTGGAATCGATGCTCTGGTAACGTTTTCACATGTGGTATGCTAACTTATCGATTTATTGTGTTTTCGCTGTAAAACGCTTAGAAAATCTGAAATATTGTCTGGAATCACAAGATCTGGGTCTTTCCATTGCTATGCTTTGTCTATTCTTATGAAATGTTTTATTAAGAGTAAATTGGTCATACACGTTGCTCTCTATAGTAATTCTAGTCGTCTTGTGATGGTCGGTGCAATTGTAAACTGTGATTTCTACCTGAAATATGCACTTTTTTCTAACAAAACCTATCCTATACCATAAATATGTTATCAGACTGTCATCTGAAGAGGTTTTTTCTTGGTTAGTGGCTATCAATATCTTAGTTTAGCCGAATTGGTGATAGCACCTGAAGTAGTAAGAAACTGATGGAGTTAGAAAAGTGGTGTATTTTGCTAACGTGTTTAGCTAATAGATTTACATATTTTGTCTTCCCTGTAAAACATTTTAAAAATCTGAAATGGTGGCTTTATTCACAAGATCTGTATCTTTCATCTGGTGTCTTGGACTTGTGATTTAATGATATTTAGATGCTACTATCTACTTGTGAAGCTATGCTAGCTATGCTAATCAGTGTGTGGGGGGGTGAGGGGTGATCCCGGACCCGGGGTAGAGGCTCGTTAGAGGTTAACGTTTAAAAATACCTAAAGTTGTATTCCAAAAGTAGTTTGAAATATTTTGGCAAAGTTTACCGTTAACTTTTGAGATATTTTGTGGTGACGTTGCGCAAATTGGAAGCTGTTTTTTTTCTGTATCAAACGCGCCAAATAAATGGACATTTTGGATATATATCGACGGAATTAATTGAACAAAAGGACCATTTGTAATGTTTATGGGACATATTGGAGTGCCAACAAAAGAAGCTCGTCAAAGGAAAGGCATGATTTATATTTTATTTCTGCGTTTTGTGTTGCGCCTGCAGGGTTGAAATATGCTACACTCTTTTTGTTTACTGTTGTGCTATCATCAGATAATAGCATCTTATGCTTTCCCCGTAAATCCTTTTTGAAATCAGACATGTTCGCTGGATTCACAACATGTGTAGCTTTAATTTGGTGTCTTTCATGTGTGATTTCATGAAAGATAGATTTTTATAGTAATATATTTGAATTTGGCTCGCTACATTTTTTCTGGCTTTTGGCCAAGTGGGACGCTACCGTCCCACATATCCCAGAGAAGTTAACAAACTATTGTTTTGGCAAGTTGGTTAGGACATCTACTTTGTGCATGACACAAGTAATTTTCAAACAATTGTTTACAGACAGATTATTATATTAGACACGTTCTGTCTCCTAGAGATGAACGTACTTTGCTGCGGAAAGTTCAAATCAATCCCAGAACAACAGCAAAGGACCTTGTGAAGATGCTGGAGGAAACAGTTACAAACGTATCTATATCCACAGTAAAATGAATCCTATATCGACATAACCTGAAAGGCCGCTCAGCAAGGAAGAAGCCACTGCTCCAAAACCGCCATAAAAAAGCCAGACTACGGTTTGCAACGGCACATGGGGACAAAGATCGTACTTTTTGGAGAAATGTCCTCTGGTCTGATGAAACAAAAATAGAACTGTTTGCCCATAATGACCATCGTTATGTTTGGAGGAAAAAGGGAGAGGCTTGCAAGCCGAAGAACACCATCCCAACGTGAAGCACGGGGGTGGCGTCATCATGGTGTGGGGGTGCTTTGCTGCAGGAGGGACTGGTGCACTTCACAAAATAGATGGCATCATGGGGGAGGAAAATTAGGTGGATATATTGAAGCAACATCTCAAGACATCAGTCAGGAAGTTAAAGCTTGCTCACAAATGGGTATTCCAAATGGACAATGACTCCAAAAATACATCCAAAGTTGTTGCAAAATGGCTTAAGGACAACAAAGTCAAGGTATTGGAGTGGCCATCACAAAGCCCTGACCTCAATCCTATAGAAAATATGTAGGCAGAACTGAAAAAGCATGTCAGCGAGCCTACAAACCTGACTCTGTTACACCAGCTCTGTCAGGAGGAATGGGCCAAAATTCACCCAACTTATTGTGGGAAGCTTGTGGAAGGCTACCTGAAACGTTTGACCCAAGTTAAACAATTTAAGGGCAATGCTACCAAATACTAATTGAGTGTATGTAAACTTCTGACCCACTGGGAAGTTGATGAAAGAAATAAAAGCTGAAATAAATCATTCTCTCTACTGACATTTCACGTTCTTAAAATAAAGTGGTGATCGTAACTGACCTAAGACAGGGAATTTTTACTTTGATTAAAAAAGCCAGGAATTGTGAAAAACTGAGTTTAAATGTATTTGGCTAAGGTGTATGTAAAGTTCGGACTTCAACTGTAGGTCTTGGATGGCAAGAAGCTTGGCCCCAGTGATGTACTGGGCCGTACACACTACCCTCTGTAGCGCCTTAAGGTCGGATGCCGAGCAGTTGCCATACCAGGCGGTGATGCAACTGGTCAGGATTGTTAGGTTCTTATTTTTCAGAGTAAATATCCCACGGACACTAGAGAAGCTTTAACCAAGTTTAATTCTTCCCAAAGGTTCTGTACAGCTGTAATCAGACAGCAAAACATTTTCCTCCATCACAGTTATATCCTACATCCTACTTAATACTTAATACACTCCCTCTCTCCAATCCTTACAGTTTATGCCCAACAGGAACAAGGTAACCAGATACTAAACCCTGATTACTCCCTTAAGGGGAACTGACGTCACCCCTCACCTCCTGACCTCAACCCCTCCTTCACCTAATCCACAGCTATCCATCTGTCTTCCCTATATCAACACATCGCTCTCCTCTCCTCCATCAAACACATTCCAAAGCCTTCTGGCTTTCTACAGACTCTTTCTATTCAAAGCTTCTTCTATATCATTTATTTAATATCTCAATGTTCAAAGTTTAGCCGATTCCAACAGGATGCTCTTGATGGTGCAGCTGTAGAACTTTTTGGGCATCTGGGGACCCATGCCAAGGTCTGTAATACCAACTTGTTTCAAGCAGACCCCATAGTCCCTGTGCCCAAGAACACCAAGGTAACCTGCTTAAATTACTTTCACCCCTTAGAACTGACATCTATAGCCATGAAAGGTTTTGAAAGGCTGGTCATGGCTCACATCAACACCATCATCCCAGACACCCTGGACCCATTCCAATTCACATACCGCCCCAACAGATCCACAGATCAAAATCAAATCAAATCAAGATGATGCAACCTCTATTGCACTCCATACTACCCTCACCCACCTGGACAAAAGGAATACCCATGTAAGAATGCTGTTCATTGACTACAGCGCAGCATTCAACACCATAGTCCCCTCCAAACTCATCATCAAACTCAGGACCCTGGGACTGAACACCTCCCTCTGCAACCGGATCCTGGACTTCCTGATGGGCCTCCCCCAAGCGGTGAGGGTAGGCAACAACACATCCGCCACACTGAGCATCAACACGGGGGCCCCTCAGGGGTATGTGCTTAGTCCCCTCCTGTAATCCCTGTTCACCCACGACTGCACGAATCCAACACCATCATACATTTTTACCCCCTTATTTTACCAGGTAAGTTGATTGAGGACACATTCTCATTTTCAGCAACAACATGGGGAATAGTTACAGGGGAGCGCATGACTCCAACACCATCATCAAATTTGCTGACGACACAACAGTTGGGCTTGGCTTCCCTGTGGGTGGCCCACCTGTGCCTACACGGCTGGTAGATGTACTCACAGGTAAGTAGAACTTATTTCCATCCGTGAGGTGGGCGTGGCTGTGGGAGCTGAGAATGCTGTCATTGGTCAGGTTCATGGTAGGGGGTGTGGTCAAAACCTCATCTTCCAGGAAGAACTGGAAAGAGGTTTAGAAGAGAGAAAGAAGAGAGGAGAAGAGAAGTTAGACTTTAGCCCTACTAGGCTGTATTCCAGTGTGATCTACCAGTGGAATGACATTCATTACATTGCAAGTATCATTTTGATGGCTATAACGGAAGACTCGCCTGCCAGTTTTGCCTGGCACATCCTCTACACTCACGCACACACACACACACACACTTACACACACACACACACACACACACACCATGTTGAACACAGCCATGACCAGTATAAGAGCGGTGGTTGTCATGGTGAGGACCAATCGGAGCCAGGGTTTGTTGGCGATGATGATGCGTGAGGAAGTAGGGAGCCAGGGGAGAGAGCACCACGATCCTTTACCTCCCTGCTGAGAGAGACAGAGAGAGAGAGGGAGGAAGGAAGGAAGGAAGGAAGAAAGAAAGGGAGGGAGAGAGAGAGGGGACAGAGAGACAAGCAGGGGGACAGATAAAATGACAATGGGACTGGGAAAAGAGATCAAAATAGTGAGTAAAATCTTAAATAGAGAGAAAGAGAGAGAGACCAGAGACAGAGAGACCAGAGACAGAGATACCAGAGAAAGAGAGACCAGAGAAAGAGAGAGAAGGCTAGGGACAGTCCTGTATTGCCATAGTGCAACGGGAGAAGCCATGAAATTGAAGACTATGGGGGACAAGAACAAGAACAAACAACAGCTGCAGTAACAGATCTTAAAGAATGCCGCTGCAATGGATAGCTACCGTTTTACGGGCTCCTGACCAACTCTGTAATTTTATGGGGCTTTTTTGTTGGCTAATCTTAATTGTACATAATGTTTCTGCCATCGTTTCCTATGACCGAAAATAGCTTCTGGACATCAGAACAGTGACCACAAACCTCGATTTGGATGAAGATTTCTACTTTACAATTACATAAATCCTATCAACGGGATGTGAAGAACTGTAATATCGTATGTTTCTCGGAGTTGTGGCTGAATAAGGACATGGATAATATGCATCGGCAAGACAGGACGGCAGCGTCGGGTAAACTCAAGGTGGGAGGTTCTGCTCGCCGGAGTTAGAATAGCTTATGATAAGCTGTAAACCATACTATTCACCAAAATAGTTTTCATCTATATTTTTCGTAGTTGTCTATTTACCATCACAAACTGATGCTGTCACTAAGACCGCACTCCACGCAATGAGTTGTATAGGGCCATAAGCAAACAAGAAAATGCTTATCCAGAGGCGTTGCTCCTAGTGGTCGGTGATATTAATGCAGGAAAACTGAAATCTGTTTTACCTAATTTCTACCAGCATGTCACCTGTGCAACTAAAGGCAAAAAACTCTAGATTATCTTTATTCCACACACAGAAACACATACAAAGCTCTCCCTGGCCCTCCATTTGGCAAATATGACCATAAAAGGCTCTACATGGTCAATCGGATGTCTGCAGTGGACACACAGCCTTTACTACAATATGGCTTCTGCAGAAGTCAGGGCATTCATACTTCTTGTGCTTCGCGTAGCAGAGCAGGCCTGTTGTGAAGGAAGTTGTCAAGGAAGTGAGTTCGTGTTTATACAGCCACCACCAACCGTCAACCAAACATGTCATTGCAGAGCTATACGGAGCACTCCGCATTGTTACAACATTTTTGAGACTCACGGCGATGCGTCACACCCTCAATACGGAGCCTTCGACCACATTTTTGGATCAAGCATAAATTGCCTTCAACTCTATCCTCCTGATTCCTGCTTACAAGCAAAAACTCAAACAGTACCGCTGTTCCGCGCTGAATACGGAAGTGGTCTGATGAAGCGGATGCTAAGCTACAGGACTGTTTTGCTAGCACAGACTGGAATATGTTCGGGGGTTCATCTGATGACATTCAGAAGTTTACCACATCAGTCACCAGCTTCAATAATAAGAGCATTGATGATGTCGTCCCCATAGTGACAGTATGTACATATCCCAACCAGAAGCCATGGATTACAGGCAACATCTGCACTGAGCTAAAGGCTAGAGCTGCCTCTTTCAAGGAGCAGGACACTTATCTGGATGCTCCTAAGAAATCCCGCTACCACCTCCAATGAAACTACTACTACGCCGGCTCTGAGGATGTGGCAGGGCTTACAAACTATCATTGAAGCTGAATACGTTCTCTGTAGCCATTGTAAGACCTGTAGCCCTTTCCTGCAGTCATTACCAAAAGTGCTCTCTTTGGCCTCATGGTGGAATGTTAATATTTATTTTCATAGTTAATAAAATGACGAAAATCCGGTGTTTCTATGTCAATTTTTTTTTCTATATTTCAGTCTTATGTGATGTATATAAAGTGTAATATTGGAATGCAACCTCAAAATGTTATGCATTTCAACTGTATATCAGACATGGTACAGGTGTCTTCCTTTTTGTGGTAGGGAAATAAAGTACTTTTGTTTCAAAGTAGATTTGTTTAAGACTACTAATAATCACTCTGTGTGACCCTGATTTAGCCTATGCAGTAAAAGGTTAAACAGGTTAACATTCACAAGACCACAGGGCCAGATGAATTACAGCTGGCAAGTGTTTTCACTGACATTTTCAACCTCTCCCTGACCAAGTCTGTAAAACCTACATGCTCAAGCAGACCACCATAGTCCCTGTGCCCAAAAACGCTACGATAACCTGTATAAATGACTATCGCCTCATAGCACCCACATCTGTAGCCAAGAAGTGCTTTGAAAGGCTGGCCATGGCTCACATCAACACCATCATCTCAGACACCCTGGATCCACTCCAATTCGCATACCGCCCCTACATATCCACAGATGATGCAGTCTCTATTGCACTACACACTGCCCTCTCCTACCTGGACAAGAGGAACACCTATGTGAGAATGCTGTTCATTGACTACAGCTCAGCGTTAAAGACCATAGTGCCCTCCAAGCTCATCACTAAGCTAAGGACCCTGGGACTGAACACTTCCCTCTGCAACTGGATCCTGGACTTCCTGACGTGACGTCCCCCCAGGTGGTAAGGGTAGGCAACAACACATCTGCCACACTGACCCTCAACCCAGGGGCCCCTCAGGGGTGAGTGCTTAGTACCCTCCTGTACTCCCTGTTCACCCACGACTCCAACACCATCATACGTTTTTACCCCCTTTTTTTATCAGGTAAGTTGACTGAGGACACATTCTCATTTTCAGCAACAACCTGGGGAATAATTACAGGGGAGCGGGAGGGGATGAATGAGCCAATTGGAAGCTGGGGATGATTAGGTTGCCATGATCGTATGAGGGCCAGATTGGGAATGTAGCCGGGACACCACGGTTAACACCCCTACTCTTACGATAAGTGCCATGGGATCTTTAGTGTCCACAGAGAGTCAGGACACCCATTTAACGTCCCATCCGAAAGACAGCACCTTACACAGGGCAATGTCCCAATCACTGGCCTGGAACATTGGGATATTTTTTTGTTGTTGATGAGAGGAAGAAGGGCCTCCTACTGGCCCTCCAACACCACTTACAGCAGCATCTGGTCTCCCATCCAGGGACCGACCTGGACCAACCCTGCTTAGCTTCAGAGGAAAGCCAGCATTGGGATGCAGGGTGATATGCTGCTGATGACAGAAAGGTGGTAGGCCTGATCACCAATGACAATGAGACAGCCTACAGGGAGGAAGTCAGAGACCTGGCAGTGTGGTGCCAGGACAACTACCTCTCCCTCAACGTCAGCAAGACAAAGGAGCTGATCGTGGACTACAGGAAACGGAGGGCTGAGCACTCCCCCCTTCACATCAACGGGGCTGTAGTGGAGCGGGTCGAGAGCTTCAAGTTCATCTGTGTCCACATCGCTAAGGATCTATCATGACCCACACACATCAACACAGTTGTGAAGCGTCAACTCTTTTCTCTGTATACATCAATGATGTCACTCTTGCTGCGGGTGATTCTTTGATCCACCTCTACGCAGACAACACCATTCTGTATACATCTGGCCCTTCTTTGGACACTGTGTTAACAAACCTCCAAATGAGCTTCAATGCCATACAACACTCCTACCATGGCATCCAACTGCTCTTAAATGCTAGAAAAACGAAATGCATGCTTTTCAACCGTTCGCTGCCTGCACCTGCCCGCCCGTCCAGCATCACTACTCTGGACGGTTCTGTATATGTGGACAACTACAAATACCTAGGTGTCTGGCTAGACTGTAAACTCTCCTTCCAGACTCATATTAAGCATCTCCAATCCAAAACTAAATCTAGAATCGGCTTCCTATTCGCAACAAAGCCTCCTTCACTCATGCTGCCAAACATACCCTCGTAAAACTGACTATCCTACCGATCCTTGACTTCGGCGATGTCAATTACAAAATAGCCTCCAACACTCTACTCAGCAAATTCGATACAGTCTATCACAGTGCCATCCGTTTTGTCACCAAAGTCCCATATACTACTATACACTGCGACCTGTTGGCTGGTCCTCGCTACATATTCGTCACCAAACCCACTGGCTCCAGGTCATCTATAAGTCTTTGCTAGGTATAGCTCCGTCTTATCTCAGCTCACTGGTCACCATAGCAACACCTACCCGTAGGACGCGCTCAGGCAGGTATATTTCACTGGTAATCCCCAAAGCCAACACCCCCTTTGGCCGCCTTTACTTCCAGGTCTCTGCTGCCAATGACTGGAACGAATTGCAAAAATCACTGAAGTTGGAGACTTATATCTCCCTCACTAACTTTAAGCATCAGCTGTCAGAACAGCTTACCGATCGCTGCAGCTGTACACAGCCCATCTGTAAATAGCCCATCCATCCAACCAACTACCTACCTCATTCCATATTTGTTTTGTTTTTCTGCTCTTTTGCACACCAGTATTTCTACTTGCACATTCCCATTTGCACATCTATCACTCCAGTGTTAATTGCTAAATTGTAATTACTTTTCCACTATTGCCTATTTATTGCCTTAACTCCTTACTTCATTTGCACACACTGTATACAGATTTTTCTATCGTGTTATTGACTGTATATTTGTTTATCCCATGTGTAACTCTGTGTTGTAGTTTTTGTCGCACTGCTTTGCTTTATTTGGCCAGGTTGCAGTTGTAAATGAGAACTTGTTCTCAACTGGCCTACCTGGTTAAATAAAGGTGAAATAAGAAAATTAAAAGAGAGGGCACAACAACACCTCTTCCCCCTCAGGAGGCTGAAAATATTTGTCATGGGCCCTCAGATCCTCAAAAAGTTCTATAGCTGCACCCTTGAGAGCATCTTGATTGGCTGCATCACCACTTGGTATGGAAACTGCTTGGCATCCGACCGCAAGGCGATACAGAAGGTAGTGCATACAACCCCGTACATCACTGGGGCCGAGCTCCCTGATATCCAGGACTTCTATACAAGGCGGTGTCAGAGGAACGCCCTAAAAATTGTCAAAGACTCCAGCCACCTAAGTTATAGACTATTCTTTCTGCTACCGCACGGCAAGCGGTACTGTCTGGAACCAACAGGACCCTGAACAGCTTCTACCTCCAAGCCATAAGACTGGTAAATAGTTAGTCTGGGCAGCTATTGGTTAACTATTTAACTATCTGCATGTACCCTTTTTGCACTAACTTTGACTCATCACATACGCTGCTGCTACTGTTTATTATCTGACACTTTATCCCTACCTATATGTACATATCTACCTCAATTACCTCGTACCCCTGCACATCGACTCGGTACTGGTAACCCGTGTATATAGCCAAGTTATCGTTACTCATTGTGTATTTATTATTAATTGTATAATTACGTGTTATTACTTTTCTATTATTTCTCTATTTTCTTTCTCTCTGCATTGTTTGCGAAGGGAGTGTAAGTAAGCGTGTCACTGTTAATCATAAGAAATTTGCAATTCAAGCATTGAAAACAGTTTGGTTTGTTTGCAGTCTTGAGCACTATACTATCCCATGTCCTTCCATCTGTCTCTTGTTCTATTTTTCTGTCTATACTGTGTTTACTACCAATCACAGGATTTGGGTTGGCTCAGATACAGTATACAGAGACACTCTGAGACATCACAAATGGTTTAAGGAGAAATCTCAAGGTAGAACACCATGCAGGGACCAGGGCCAGACAGACTGTTGTGTTGCAGACTGTTGTTGTATAATAATGTGTTCCACCAAATAATGAGTCCCAGACTACTGTCTTTCAAGCTCCATCTCTCCTCCACTGTCTGGTATCAGGTTAAAGTCTTCAGAGAGGATGAGAAAAGTATTTATAGGTTCTTTGTTATTTGTTTACTTTCTAGTCTTTCTTATCTTCATCTCATCTCACCCTGCTGCTGTAAGGACACAGCTAATGCAGGAGTGTGTGTGTGTGTCTTGTCGTTTAAAACTCCATGTTCCAGGCTGAATACAGCCTGTCTTTGAAGCAAACACGCATGTACACACACGCGCACACGCACACACACACACAAACACACACGCACACACACACACATAGTGTCTCATTTGTAAATGGTGTTCTCTGTTCTCCAGTGCTGGTGTGACAGACACAGCTGTTGCAATCTGAGAATCCATATCCTGATAAATTAATGATACGGTGTGACTGCAATACCATGCAGCTTTAATCAAATATACACTGTAAGCCTTCTCCATATTTTGTCTCTCTCTCCACCACCCTCTCTCTCTCCCTTCTCTATCTTCCTGTCTCTCTCCCTTCTCTATCTTCCTGTCTCTTTCTCTCTCTATCTTCCTGTCTCTCTCTATCTTCCTATCTCTTTCTCTCTCTATCTTCCTGTCTCTTTCTCTCTCTATCTTCCTGTCTCTCTCTATCTTCCTGTCTCTCTCTATCTTCCTGTCTCTGTCTCTCTCTATCTTCCTGTCTCTTTCTCTCTCTATCTTCCTGTCTCTTTCTCTCTCTATCTTCCTGTCTCTTTCTCTCTGGGTGTGGGGAGGTTACTATGGTGTTTTTAATCAAATGGCTCATTAAGATGGCTCATTAAATAAAGACAGAAAGTCTAAAGTGTCTCTCGCTCTATTCCTCTCTATTCTTCCCTCGCTCTTCCCCAGCTCGTTCTTCCCCTCTCTCTCCTCCTCTTCATCCATCTCTCTTCTCTCCCCCTCCCACTTCTCTCTCTCTCTCTCAGTGTGTTCCACACTTGCATACAATAGACAGGATTTTCGGTTTCAACAGTAAACCCAAGGTCATCACTGACAATTCATTCATTCAGCCTGACCCATTGAGAGAGAGTGCAAGAGTGACAGAGATTCACTATGGTGAATCACTAAAACAATACAAAAATACACTATGGAAAAAGAAGGAACAGCACATCAGAAATCAGCTCAATGTAGTTGAAGAATCCATAGACTAACCTAAATTGGAAAACTCTAAACAAACAACAACACAAATAAGTATCGATCCAAAATGGAGATGTATGGGTTAACCACTTCTCCAAACTTTTTGGCTCTATAACAAAGAACAAACAGAAAAAACATATACATGATCAAATACAAATCTTAGAATCAACTATTAAAGACTACCAGAACCCACTGGATTCTCCAATTACATTGAATGAACCACAAAATACAAAAAACCCTCCAACCCAAAAAGGTCTGTGGTGTTGATGGTATCCTCAATGAAATTATAAAATATACAGACAATTGGCTATACTAAAACTCTTTAACATCATCCTTAGCTCTGGCATCTTCCCCAATATTTGGAAACAAGGACTGATCACCCCAATTCACAAAAGTGAGGACAAATTTGACCCCAATAACTACCGTGGGATATGCGTCAACAGCAACCTTGGGAAAATCCTCTGCATTATCATTAACATCAGACTCGTACATTTCCTCAGTGAAAACAATGTACTGAGCAAATGTCAAATTGGCTTTTTAACAAATTATCATACGACAGACCACGTATTCACCCTGCACACCCTAATTGACAAACAAACAAACCAAAACAAAGGCAAAGTCTTCTCATGCTTTGTTGATTTCAGAGAGAGAATGAGAGAGAGAGAGAGAGAGAGAGAGAGAGAGAGAGAGAGAGAGAGAACAAGAGAAAGTGCAAGAGAGACAGAGAGAACAAGAGAGAGAGAGAGACCAAGAGAGAGAGAGTGCAAGAGAGACAGAGAGAGAGAAAGAGAGAGAGACAACGGGAGAGAGAGAGAACGAGAGAGAGAAAAAGAGAGAGAGAGAAAAAGAGAGAGAGAGAGAGAGAAAAAGAGAGAGAGAGAACGAGAGAAAAAGAGAGAGAGAAGAAGTATGAAGAGAAAGGAGTAGATGATGTGGGTGTGTGTGTGTGTGTGCTTGCATGCGTGTGTGTGTGTGTAACTTACCAAGATGTGGCTAGAGAAACATATGACCAAGATCAGAGCTAAAAGGAGAAAAGACATGCCGAAGGAGATCCCCAACACTGCTGTTCTGTAACACACACACACACACACACACACACAATGTGTTAACTACCTCCAGATGAGTCTATAGAGAGCAGTAAAACGATAATGTATTTGAATTGGAACCAGTGAACTGCGACCCACTTCCACTAAGTACTACATACTTCCCCCTATTATGCAGGCCTATGTTTCCTGAATACAGTTTATATTTTCTAACAGAAGTTAGCCAAGTAGACGGCTGATTTAGGCGTGTCATAAAATGATGATGTCATGTCTAAATGGAAGAGACGTTAGTCTGAATGAGAAAATCAATGATGCTTTCAGAAGCTAGAGTATCTCTGTCTATGGCTCTACCCCTCCTGGCTCCTGTAAACACACACAATTAACTAAATGATGATGCAGTGCATTGGACCTTTTTTCCTTCCATAACGAGAATTCATCATCATCATTATCCTTGTCATCATCAAAGTAATCTTCATCATCATCATCGACATCTTAGACCCAGACCTTTTGATTCACATTCTAACCATCAGATGTTATTCATATCTTTTCATCTGTGTTTTCTTTCTTTCTTTCTCTTAATTGCTGTATCTTAAGGCGTATCATTTGCAGCTGCAATTGGGGACCTTATTGATGTGAGACTCAATCGATCAAAGATGCATTTCGTCTCTTGACACTGTAATTGCAAAGTTCTCTGTTTTTATAGAGAAAAGAACACGGACTTGAATGGCTTTTAGCACATCTAGTATTCCCACTATGAGGGCTACGATGCAGATTGTATGCTAAGTAGTATTGAACTGGTGAGTACCATGAAGAGTACTATGAAAGGCACTGTGAAGAGTGCAGATGCACAGGACAAGTACTGTATCCATACTATGTAGTGTACTATGTAGTCTACTATGAAGTGTACTATGTAGGGTCCAGACTTACTTGGGCAGGACCAGTATCTGCACTATGAAGATGCAGCAGAAGATGAGACAGGCACAGGTGACGTAGTATTTAAAGGCCGGCAGAGTGGTGGCTCGATACTGGGGACATTAACACACACAGGGTCAACAGGTGGTGGTCAAAATGAAGCATTTTTTTACTGTAACTTCATATTCTAACTCTCTAACACGTTCTAACTTTCACAGCAATCATCTTTTTTTTTATGGAGTCACTGCATTTTTGTCTGGGGCAGCAGTGGCAGAATATGGCAGAATATGACATTTTCATTTTTCAATTTCATTTGCATTTGACTGAACTGCAGTGCTGTTGTCCTACAGCACCTCCTTCTCCAGAGTCTTGTTGTGAAAGAACAGTGAGATCCTCTGGATGTCCTCAGACTTCAGCCACTGCCTACAGAGAAGAGAACACAGAGACACTCAGACAGCGGTTCACACAGACACTAGCAATACATCAGGGACATTAAACAAGACACCTCAGAATTTCCTCCCTTCCAACCATCATTTCGATGCATTTGGGACATTCTTTCCCCCCCCATTACACGTCATGTTTTTAATAACTATTGTTTCGTCTGTTATTTTATGTTGCTCTTTAAGTATCTGCACTCCTGAATTGAATTGAATTTTAACGTAAATCCATTGTCACATAAAAGGTACTGAACTTAGTGCTTCATACACATGATAATGAATGGATTATACAACAGGCTTTTCACTAGGTCTCAAAGAGCTTTAGTTAGTAAGGTGGGGAAGTCACCTCATCTAGCACCAATGTGAAACACCTTGATGATGCATAACAACAACGTGGCTGTCACTGTTCTAGAAATAAAGCAGGTGTGTAGTCGTACTAACTTTTGTGAGTTGATGCCGTCGATGGTTCTGATCATCCTCTCTTCCAGTTCCTCTTCAAACCGTCTCTTCTGAGATTTAGTTCTGAGAGGAAGAACAAGATGCAGCATACTCAAGGACAAACACAGATAGCCCTACAAGGAGACAGGATGACCTGTAATGAATGGGAATCATGTACCGATCTAGGATCTTCATTTGATCACCCTGTTCCAGGAGAACTGTCCTGCAATGCAGGAAATGTAAAACTTGTAGTGTTTTTGAGGTTAAAAAAGCTTCTTACGACACTTTTTAACAACCCCTAAAAGAATATCCACATAATAATTCACATTTCCTGTTGCTGCAGGATTATTTTCCTGCTGTAGTAAACTGGATGAAACTAAGATCCTACATCTGTAATGAAATCTATAGTGGTGTAGAAAGGAGCCATAGGTTGGTGTCTATAGATAGATCTATTCCTGGAGGAGGATGAGAGAACAATATTACTCAGATGGGTAGACAGTCTTGACACAGGAAATAGTGACATCAACCGTGTATTGTTCTACACAACCAATAACATAACAGCAATAACATTAAACCAAGGTTAGGCCTGAATGATGTTACCCATCAAACCCTTCTTTAATACCTTTTGATATGCCAACAATAACGACAGGCAATTTTCTGTATACAGAACATATTATACAGCGATGCCAACAATATGAGTATGTTGATCAATATTATATCCTGTTTGGTGTCATGTTCTTAAGACATGACTGGTGTAAAGGAAAGATGACTGATCTGAAGGGGTAAAGTCTGGTGGTCTGGTGTAAAGTAAAGATGACTGATCTGTAGGGGTAAAGTCTGGTGTTCTGGTGTAAAGTAAAGATGACTGATCTGAAGGGGTAAAGTCTGGTGGTCTGGTGTAAAGTAAAGATGACTGATCTGAAGGGGTAAAGTCTGGTGGTCTGGTGTAAAGTAAAGATGACTGATCTGTAGGGGTAAAGTCTGGTGGTCTGGTGTAAAGGAAAGATGACTGATCTGAAGGGGTAAAGTCTGGTGGTCTGGTGTAAAGTAAAGATGACTGATCTGTAGGGGTAAAGTCTGGTGGTCTGGTGTAAAGTAAAGATGACTGATCTGTAGGGGTAAAGTCTGGTGGTCTGGTGTAAAGTAAAGATGACTGATCTGAAGGGGTAAAGTCTGGTGGTCTGGTGTAAAGTAAAGATGACTGATCTGAAGGGGTAAAGTCTGGTGGTCTGGTGTAAAGTAAAGATGACTGATCTGTAGGGGTAAGTCTGGTGGTCTGGTGTAAAGTAAAGATGACTGATCTGAAGGGGTAAAGTCTGGTGGTCTGGTGTAAAGGAAAGATGACTGATCTGAATGGTAAAGTCTGGTGGTCTGGTGTAAAGGAAAGATGACTGATCTGAAGGGGTAAAGTCTGGTGGTCTGGTGTAAAGTAAAGATGACTGATCTGTAGGGGTAAAGTCTGATGGTCTGGTGTAAAGTAAAGATGCCTGATCTGAAGGGGTAAAGTCTCACCTCTCTCTTCTCTGGTAGTGATACTGGCCCATTGGAACATCCTGAAACACACAATTACAGAAGGTGAGGCTGGACATGAGTGTGTTTCAATATGTTTGTGTGTGTGTGTGTGTGTGTGCATGTGTGTGTGTGTGTGTGTGTGTGTGTGTGTGTGTGTGTGTGTGTGTGTGTGTGTGTGTGTGTGTGTGTGTGTGTGTGTGTGTGTGTGTGTGTGTGTGTGTGTGTGTGTGTGTGTGTTTACTTACAGTAGTGTTAATCTTGCCGTTGTCAGTAGTCATGCTGTCTCTGTGGTGCAGGTTAGCAAAGGGTTTTGCCGCCCCCCACGACTCCAGGTATCGAGTCATTCTGACCGATGCCCTCATCTTCCCTCCGTCCAATGTAGAACGAGAACGCGTACACAGGTGGGGGCTCCGCCTCTCAACCTGGTGAACCAATCAAAATGGAGAGGTGTATAACTTTCCCCCCCCTTTTTTATCTTGTCTAAGATCTATTTCTCAATTCAAGCAAACAGCTTCATGCCGTTTTTATGTATTATAAACAGTAGTATATACCCAATAAATCGGTAGTTTATAAACGTGAGTTTTTAGAGTATGTTATATCTGTGGTTGTGTTTGGACCATGTTTGGACCACATTCTCATGTCTCACCTTGGGGTTGATGACCAGGTAGGTGATGACTTCGTGTTCCTTCAGGTAAAAGTCTCTACTTTGTCCCTCCCCTGGTTCCACCTTATAGGAGCCCTTCAGATGCTCCAATGTTACTGAGGAGATATGGACACGCCTGGGGGAGGAGTGAAGAGAGAGGGAAGAGAGGAGAGAGGGAGGAAGGAAGAGAGAGGGAAGAGAGGAGAGAGGGAGGAAGGAAGAGAGAGGGAAGAGAGGAGAGAGGGAGGAAGGAAGAGAGAGGGTGATTAATAAACATAAGCCAAATGGTTTGTGAATGCAAATATGTCTTGGGAAATATTTCAAGAAACAGCAGACCCCCTATTGGTTGATCTTACCCTGGCACGCCCCCTGCCTCCATGTGATTGGCTAGAGTGACATCATGTGACCAGACATCGTATTGCCACTTCTGGAGGCCGATGACGCCACACAGCACGTTCCCAGAATGCACCCCGACTCGCATATTGATGTCAACCCCAGTAGCATCCCGCACCTTCCTAAGGTAAAAATGTATAACCTCAAATGAACCTCTGCTTTTTCAATGGGGTGAAAAATATTCTGAGTTTGGGTGTGTGTGTTTGAGGACAAAGGTTGTGTGTGTGTGTGTGTGTGTGTGTGTGTGTGTGTGTGTGTGTGTGTGTGTGTGTGTGTGTGTGTGTGTGTGTGTGTGTGTGTGTGTGTGTGTGTGTGTGTGTGTGTGTGTGTGTGTGTGTGTGTGTGTGTGTGTGTGTGTGTGTGTGTGTGTGTGTGTTTAGCCCACTGGCGCACAAGAGAGGATTAGTTTATCATCACTATTTCACATTGTATTTGCACTACAGCTCACACACAGCTGAGACCCAGTCTGGCTGGGATAGAGGCTTGTGTGTGAGCGTGTGTGTTTGTACATGACTACATGCCTGTGTTTGTGTGTGCATGTACTCGTGCATGTGTGTGTGTGCATGTGTCTGGTAGTGCATACAGTTGAAGTCGGTAGTTTACATACACTTAGGTTGAAGTCATTAAAACTCGTTTTTCAACCACTCCACAAATGTCTTGTTAACAAACTATAGTTTTGGCAAGTCGGTTAGGACATCTACTTTGTGCATGACACAAGTAATTTTTCTAACAATTGTTTACAGACCGATAATTTCACTTATAATTCACTGCATTACAATTCCAGTGGGTCAGAAGATTACATACACTAAGTTGACTGTGCCTTTAAACAGCTTGGAAAATTCCAGAAAATTATGTCATGGCTTTAGAAGCTTCTGATAGGCTAATTGACATCATTTCAGTCAATTGGAGGTGTACCTGTGGATGTATTTCAAGGCCTACCTTCAAACTCAGTGCCTCTTTGCTTGACATCATGGGAAAATCAAAAGAAATCAGTCAAGACCTCAAAAAAATTGTAGACCTCCACAAGTCTGGTTCATCCTTGGGAGCAATTTACAAATGCCTGAAGGTACCACGTTCACCTGTACAAACAATAGTACGCAAGTATAAACACCATGGGACCACGCAGCCGTCATACCGCTCAGGAAGGAGACGCGTTCTGTCTCCTAGAAATGAACGTACTTTGCTGCAAAAAGTGCAAATCAATCCCAGAACAACAGCAAAGGGCCTTGTGAAGATGCTGGAGGAAACAGGTACAAATGTATCTATATCCACAGTAAAACGAGTCCTATATCGACATAACCTGAAAGTCCACTCAGCAAGGAAGAAGCCTCTGCTCCAAAACCGCCATAAAAAAAGCCAGACTACGGTTTGCAACGGCACATGGGGACAAATATTGTACTTTTTGGAGAAATGTCCTCTGGTCTGATGAAACAAAAATAGAATTGTTTGGCCATAATGACCATCGTTATGTTTGGAGGAAAAAGGGGGAGGCTTGCAAGCCGAAGAACACCATCCCAACCGTGAAGCACGGGGGTGGCAGCATCATGGTGTGGGGTGCTTTGCTGCAGGAGGGACTGGTGCACTTCACAAAATAGATGGCATCATGAGGGAGGAAAATTATGTGGATATATTGAAGCAACATCTCAAGACATCAGTCAGGAAGTTAATGCTTGGTCGCAAGTGGGTCTTCCAAATGGACAATGACCCCAAGCATACATCCAAAGTTGCTGCAAAATGGCTGAAGGACAACAAAGTCAAGGTATTGGAGTGGCCATCACAAAGCCCTGACTTCAATCCCATAGAAAATTTGTGGGCAGAACTGAAAAAGCATGTGCGAGCAAGGAGGCCTACAAACCTGACTCAGTTACACCAGCTCTGTCAGGAGGAATGGGCCAAAATTCACCCAACTTATTGTGGGAAGCATGTGGAAGGCTACCCGAAACGTTATTCTGACATTTCACATTCTTAAAATAAAGTGGTGATCCTAACTGACCTAAGACAGGGCATTTTTACTTGGATTAAATGTCAGGAATTGTGAAAAACTGAGTTTAAATGTATTTGGCTAAGGTGTATGTAAACTTACGACTTCAACTGTATGTACGTTTGTGTGTGTGTGTTGTATGTGTGTTTGTGTGTGTTAAGTGTGCGTGTGTGAAAGCAGAGAGCTGGTGTTTTACTTGATGGCCTCACACATGTCCAGTCCCATCTTGACACAGTTGCCTGCGTGGTGTGGGAGAGACTCTGGTAGGCCTGATACACAGTAGTAACAATCACCCAGGATCTTTATACGCATACACTCATTCTCCTGGAGAGAGGAGCGGGAGCGAGTGAGAGAGAGAGGGAAAAAGAGAGAGAGAGAGAGAGAGAGTAGGTGAGAGGGAGAGAGAGTAGGTGAGAGGG